>NW_019416332.1:139079-157993 GCF_000390285.2 Anoplophora glabripennis | reverse complement strand
TATTATTATTATTATTATTATTATTATTATTATTATTATTATTATTATGATGGACAGAGGCAAAACCTATTTAGTCCAATAAAATGTACAAAATGACAGTTAACAGCTTTTAAAGCAACAGTAAAATAAATAGCTAACATAAAAGAAAAAAAAACAAATAAGTATGTGAACAGAATACCAAAATAATACAAATCACAGCTAACTAGCGCAACAGGCCATAAACCGCACACGAAAATACACTAGGCGCGCACTCACTGTAAAAATTCTGATGACATCCATGCATCCAACCTATTCTTGAAAGAATTGATCGATGGGGTAGTAACAACAGATGAAGGTAGGCTATTCCAATGGTAGAACACTCTATTTGGGAAGAAATTTTGACGCAAAGAAGTTTTCTCTCGATAATTTGAACTGATGACCACGTAAACGCTCATCCAAATTTAACCTAAGTCTCCAAAAGTTAAACTGTAATGATTGTTTAGAATCTTGTACATTTGGATAAGATCATCACGAAGACGTCTCATATTAGCACAATTAATTTTCAAATTATCCAAACGATGATGATATGGAAGAGATCTAAATTTGCGGATCCATTTTGTGAATCTTCTCTGCACGCTCTCTATCAGATTAATATCTTTTACCAGGTAAGGGGACCATATGTTCACACAGTATTCCAGATGGGAACGAATAGATGATTTATATAATTTTAAGAAGACCTGATCGTTTGAGCTCTCGAAACACTTATTTAAAAGATAAGACACGGAGTTGGCTTTTTTCACAACGGTGGAAATATGTTCAGACCAAGATAGACTGGAATTGATTGCTACACCCAAATCAATCTGGTTTTCGACAGTTGTTGTTGACCTTGACCAAAAGTATATGTTGTCTTGGGATTATTTTTACCAATATGTATAACAGTACACTTATTTAAATTCAGAGGGATGAGCCAATCATAGCACCAGTGCTTGATGGAATTAATATCATATTGTAGAGTTTGATGATCTTGTAGTGCATTTCTAAATATCTTAGTATCATCGGCATACAGTGCATGCTATAGCGAGAGATCAGCTGTATATACCAAAAATAGGACTGGTCCCAGAACAGAACCTTGCGGCACCCCTGAAAGAACTACTTGAGATTCTGAATGCAATTTGCCAACTCGTACTGAAAACGTTCGATTTGTGAGGAAACTATCTATCCAGGCAAGTAATGGGCCTCGTATACCATTATGTTCCAATTTATACAATAGCCTGTTTTTCGGGACTCTATCAAACGCCTTGGCAAAATCAAAATACAGAACGTCGACTGGAAATCCCTTGTCTAGCCAATATATTCTTTTCAGATACCGCATTTCTGCATTATTCAAAATACGTCAACTGATCTGAACGGTCATAATCCTCAAATAGGCTCAGGTTTACCCGTGCAAACTAATCTGAGACCTGATGTATCTACCTATTGATTTTTCAAAATTTCTAAGATGGCCTGTGTAAATCAAAATAATGCATCTGCAGGCAAATCTGATAAGAAGTGTATAATGCATACATAATGCATCTTTACGTCATATGTATAACCGATATAATTTAACGAAAACTACGACATATCCGCTCACCGTCTGTTGTGGTTATAAAACAATTTATGGGCCTTCACATTTTTTTGCATTTTTTTTGAGTTTTCCAAATATTCTAGAAATTCAAAATTTTTGTATTTTACACCCTCTATTCATTCTACCAACAGCGCCTTCACACAGCAAGTAACAGTTGGAATGTACCGGCAAAGCACATATTGCCAAACTCCTGATGGACAATTAAAACGCATGAACAAGCCTAGCACTATTTCATTGTTCTAGCCTAGCTTTCTGTGTGCTTTAATTTGGGGAGCCGATAAAAATCTTTGAACCACGCGCCGTGCGAAACCGCCTTTAAATACACTAGTTTGTTAAAGATAAATATTCACCAGACATCCCATATTAAATTTTCAGAATGTCGTATACCCACTTGAAATACTTTAACAATGACGCCTACGTATAAATATATAATATATTGCTGACGTTATTGTATGATATTCTTTTCATTGTCAAGGAACCATGAATCGTTGATTTATTTGTTGTAGGTGTAAATAAAGTTTGCTCAAGAAGAAATGACCAGTCAATATATAACATGAAGTCGTTAAATATTTTTTACTCCATTCGTTTAGTTTATAAGTAGATATATTTTTTCATATAGGTAACTATTAAACTATATAAATCGTATCGTTTTTTTTTAATTCTGTTTCATGTAAACGCAAGATTTGTGTCAATCCTGTGTTTCAATATTTACTAACATAAACTTTTTCTTAAGGTTCACGTGTTATGAATAAGAAGGTATCTCAATTCTTGTAAAACAAAAATGTAATACTGCCTCCCAGGAAGTAGGATATCTAGCGGAGAAAAAGTAAATTGAAAATATCTAAAGAGTATCAAAATTAGATCAAAGTAAATAAGAAGTTGCTAAAATTGAACTGAAGGTCATGTGGTTATGAAGGTCAGGTCATATTGTAAAAATGTATAATTCTTCGTCGCATCCAAGTACACTATAAACATAGAGTCCTAAGGTCTAGTTCAAGGGTCGGCAACTGGCGGACCGCGGTCCAGGTCCGGACCGCGGAAGGTAAAGTACTGGACCGCCAAAAAATTTTTTAAAATATAAATTGCTCAAATAAATTATTTAAAAAATGTTTTTTTACGTTTAAGTGCCAATCTTATCATTTTTTCTAGTATTTTACAATTGTGTGAGTTTTGAGTTCTTAATGGTTAGTAAGCAGATTAAACTTGAGTCCAAATTAAAATAAAAAATAAGAAATGTGAATTTTTTTTCTGGACCTCGTTAAAAATTTTCAAAAGTATCCGGACCCCACCTAAAATTACTTGCCGACCCCTGGTCTAGTTATTCATTTTCAATATTCAACATTCAATTATTGCGTTTTATCTTTTACAGTGAAAGTAGTTTGATTACGAATAATTTAGACAAAGTTAAAATTGATTATTCTTCATTACATAATATATGTGAGTACCTAAATATGTAAGGCTGTCCCGAAAAGACCCGAAATCCCCGATAACTCTTCAGGATCAAATCACATCAAAAAAAGTTAAAGAAAAAAGTAGAAGGATTTCAAATAACCAATTTAGCGGTGACCTTGTCTTTGACCTTGACTCCAATTTTTAGGATCAATTTAAAAATCAAATGGAAACCCGTATTTTTTATTTTATAAATCTATAGAGCGTAAAATTTTACGTCCGAATATGGAAATTTACAAACAATTATGTATTACTCTTTTTTTAAACAGTGTATGTATTTAATTTGTGTCAATGACCTCTGACATTGATAGATTTCGAACGTTATGTGAACTATTTGGGCTTATAATCTTTTAATCTGACATTTTAAAATCTATGGTCTCTAGAATATAAATGACATTTTATTTGATTGCAGGTAAATATACATAAAAACTAAACGTAGGTGAAAATTGTAGGTATTCGTTTTCCTTTAGTTTTAAATGTGACAAATTATATCTTGAGGTTTGCTTTAAAATTATGAGTAAAATGACATATTCCTTTTTTTAACTTTATGTTGAACATACTGATGAAATTATCCCAATTTGGTCTGTTTTTCTTTGGAGGAGTTAGTAGTAGATACATCTACATTCCTGGGCTACTTTCACTAATTGTGAATTATGGTTTCACCCTCAAAACATCGAGGGTGTTCCGATCGGACTATCTAGCTAGATAGTCCTGGTGTGATTGCTCTGGTGAAAGTTGTAGTGTCTATGTTACGGACAAAGACGATCATCCGGCCAATGAAATTATTGACCGGTCAATGACGATAATGCCCAGCCAAGTTGGACATTATCCATAATTACCGGCCAATAACGTTAATATCAATTTCATTTAGGCAATGTTGTTAATTCATAATAAGAGCACGCTGTTAATATCTTTGTCCGGGTGATAACGACATCGCCCATTAGTTAGTGGCCAATGATGATAAAATTGAAAGTTGGGTTATGTTAGAGCTCTAGTTAAATGTGGGGCAGAGATTGTGGCGTTAATCCATGCAGTTTAGTTAGTTTTATAAATAAAATTCGTCATGGATTATGATGAAATGCGCCACCGCCGTCGATTTACTGAAAATAACGAGCGTTCAAATAAAAACGTGGTCGAAGTTGGCTATGACACATTGGACGTAGGGAGTAGCTTATAGCGACCAACTTAACCTCATTTCTCAACGAGCTGTATAGCAGCTGTCAGTTTCAATAACGTTAATGACTATATAACTTTTAAAGAATAATCGTGATAACAATAACAAACAATTAAAGGAGCTGCGGAAAGTGTCCCCCTCCTTGTTATAACAATAAATTAAAGACATTTAAATTGATAGCACACCAAACTCCAATTTTTTGAGCGTGTAGAGGGCCCGCGACAAAAAAGTTATCTGGTTTTTCAGAAGACCACATTCTCATATTCTGTGAGTTTACGTAACCACTTAAATGAAACCAGGCTTCATCAGAAAAAAGGGGGATATTATGAAGTTCACCGTAGTTGTTTAAAAACCATTCACAAAATACAGCCCGTCGCGGAAAATCAACTTCATGAAGTTCTTGCTGACAAGTTAAACGATAGGAGAACAAACGCAAATCTTTTTTTAACACTGTGTGGCAGGTACCGACTGATACTCCCACCATTTGTGATAAAACACGTACAGAAGTTCTTGGCGCATTTTCCATTATTTGTTGGACATTTTCTTTTAATTCTTCAGTCCGCTTTTTAGGTCGGCCGCTTCCTTCTTTTCTTGTTACACTGCCCGTTTCACGAAAAACATTAACACAACGCTGAACTGCACTTTGAAAAATTTTGTACTCAACAACGCCGGGAAATTGATTTTGAAATTCTATGAAACATTCCTCAATAGAATACTTCCATATTCCATCAATCTTGCGTCCATTTCTAAAGTAGGACTCTATGATAAACACTTTTTGTTCTTGAGAAAACACCATTTTAAACGCTTTTTAAAACGAAAATATTCAAATTGATAGCGGCGATATAGCGCTTTGACAGATGACGTTTAAGTTCATTTGCTATACGCTACGCCCTACGTCCAAATTTTCAGAACCAACTTGACCACGTTTTTATTTGAACGCTCGTTATAACTGCAATCATAAAAACGTTGACGAATGTAACAACATAATTGCTGATTAATGATGTTGGTAGCCTTATTTTTATTCAGTTTGTTGTCAATAGTGGGAAATTAGAGGCCAACTTTCAAAGAAACTTTTTGTGTGGTTTTTTGTTCACCCTTAGTCTCGTACGACAAAATAACTCTAATTTGATTTATATTTTAATACATGATCTTGATGTATGTGTACGCTATTCTCTACCTACATCTATACTGTCCAAGATTGTTATATGACATACTATGTATAACGAGACTAGGAAAACACAGTGAAGCACTTAAATCTGTAATGTGAGTAACATATAAACAATATACGTAGATTTAATTTTTATTTTAAATTTTTCTTTTTCGCATGTTATGTACAGGTTGTTGTTTGTTGCGTTTCTTGTTCATTCACCATATTTTGTTATTTTATTATTTATTATATAAAAACATTTTGTTTATGTAATTTTAATACTTTTGTTTTTAAATTTGTGACATATAAAAATTGTTAGTGTGTCTGTATTTGTAATTTTTTTCATGTTTATATAGATATTACTGTATTCATTTTATTGTAATGTTTTAGACACATTTTTTCAATATTTTAATGTTAAGTTTGTTATTTATAAATTATAATGTAATTTTGAAATTATTAAATTTTATAGTGTCCTGAGGATGTCACGATAAGTGACGAAACGTCGACAATTGAGAAAATTTGGTGTTTTTCTTTGTAATTTGGCCTCTAATTTCCCACTATTGAAAACAAACTGAATAATTGCTGATGTTGAAGAGGCAAAGAGGCAAGAGCGGATGTAAAAATAATAAGTGTGTATGTCGCGCAAAAAAGAAAATTGTACCTGCATACCTCAACGATGCACATTTCTTAACTAAATTAATAAACGAAAACATTATAGACTTTCAATAACAATCATGATACCTATAACAATATTCTCTAGTCATTTTTGGCCATTATCATTAACTACCGGGCACAGACGTTAACTTGAAAATATTAACAACATTGACCGCTCGCAACAGGCCATAATGTCAATGCCCGGAGATTAGTGATATTGGCCAGGAAAAATTGTACGGCCATTATCATCAATGTCCAATTCTCGTCTTTATCCGTAACATCTATATACCTACTCGTGATCCCCCTTAACAACATAATACAATATTTTGAAAATCAAATAAAAAAGAAAAAGGAGGTTGTTATGTAAATAAGAGAATTGTCAAATAAATATTATAACTATAAATTTAGTAAAACTTGGTAAATACTCCGATTGTATTTTGTGGAAATAAATCCTTTTAAAACCACGAGACTTCTTCTTTGACAGCAAGAGTTTTTGGAATCAGCACATTCCTACAGACGAACAATCCGGAACTGAAGCAAAATAAACTCAAAAATCAAATCAACCCAAGGCCCTGTGTCCCCCTTTGACTTTATTCTTTTACAGCAAGAGTTTTTGGAATCGGCACATTTCTACAAACTGTAGAGAATTGCCTCATGTGTTCCTATTACACTGCAGGCATACACCTAGCCAGGCGTATCTATTGCACCCAACAATTATTCTTGAGACACGACAGAACTACTATTCCAGGAGAAATTTCTCCAAGGCCAAGGCAAATCCAAATAAATGTTTTTAACATCTCTCTAACTTTATTGTAAAGGGACTGGTAAATTGTTTAATGTTCCTAATTTCTTTAGCAAATATCGAAAAATATTTAATTCCAGAAAAGAACTAGCAGTAGTTTCAACATTATAAACATTTTTTATAAAAGTGAAGACTTAAATTCAAAACATATAATTTATATAGTTTTTTATAAATAGTATTAAACTTACAAACAGTAATTTCCAGTTGAATACGTGACTGCATATTTTTGAAATTTTGTAGATAGAACTGACTGCCTCCTATTAAACAATTGAATTGAACAATTACTAAGCAGATTTTACCGTTTTCAGGCAGGTTTTTAGATTATAAAAGCTTTGTGAATAAATAATCCTTATGTAACTAATATGATTTAAAAGTTAAGTATAGCTTTATTTGAACAAAATTTAAATGATAATAACGAATAAATAGAACTTCAATCGACAATTGTATTTTTGTGTTTACATTAGCTCTGCATAATCTATTTTTCGAAATTTCAGTACCTAAAGAATCTAGAGATATACGCATTTTTTACCAGTGCTTTCTTAACGATTAGCATCAAGACTAACTCGAAAAAGAACATAATTTTCGTATAGTTAACTGTTGATTCCTTGTATGTGAAGTGTTTTGAAATGCATCAAAACATTGTTTTCGCAAGAGGCGACATGTACGTCCTTTAGATTAGCGAGACCGAATTAATGGAGCGGATATTGATTGCAGTTTATTATATTTACTCAAGTTGTGCATTAACAGAGGCAACTAATTTAACTGTTTACCTCAAATTGATTAAATAACTGGATTTTTATTATGTACTTGTCATATCAATAAACAACTAATTGATAGAATATATTATCAGAATGGAAATTCAAAATTGTCGGCTTCAGAGCTAGGGCATTTACAGTGAGGATCTCTTGTCTTATTCATCCAATTTTTTAATGTTTTAAACATATAAATATGCAAAATACAAATTATAAGAGAGATATTTTTTATGTAATGTATAATGCGGCATAAATATGCTGATAACTTAATATTGCAAAATTAATGTTGATTGATATTTGTTATTAATTCATCATACTTAGGAGCAAATATTACCATGTTTATTTGTTTTACAAGATATAAGTACGGGAAAAAAGTTGTTTTTCAAAAAATGTTTGGCTGTGATTTCTTAATTTACATCTATTTTTAAGTTCAATCGTGTATAAATAACTTTTAGTTGAGTTCAGTCAACCGAAATTTATTGTCCTTTATAGATTTATAATTCGGAAATAAATGGAGATATTTGTTATTCTTTTGACAATTTGTTGAATTTTAATAAACTTCGCAATAGATTTGATAAATTTCAAACATATTTTATTTTTTTTTATATAAAAAAGCCGAGAAAACTCATTCAGACGATGGCAACGACAAAAATAACTATTTCTACAGAAGTTTGTTTATGTTCCGTTGAGTTAAAATATAGCAACTTACAGAGGATGTCCCAATATTCTGTCAACATGGAAGTACCATATATTGTTTGGGGGGAAATAATACATGTAATGCAGTTTTGCGAAAAAGAAGCCTACTCTTTATTTCTGCTAAAACTTTCGAGAAATTTTTATTCTTTTCTTCAATAAAAAATGTTAATACGAAGGTTAACTTACAAAATGTGAGGTTAATATAAAAAGTTGACCAATTGGAAGTATTAAAACATACAGCTTCATTAATTTAAACAAGTCACATCTTTGTCACAAAACAGATTAAAATTACAATTGTTAAAAATCCCATAATAATTATAAATGTACGTAAACAGGGTGATTCAGAGCTTATCCAATTCCGGACCCATGTTCATATGAACTTTTTTACTTAGTTTTGATCATAGAATCGGCCTGTTCAGGGTTGGCAGCTAATTATGAGACACCCTGTATTTATGATAATTTAATTTTGTTTGTTATGTGTAATGAATTTAAAAAAATAATGTTATAGCCAATTTATAGTATTATAAAGATCGATTTTATATGTGAAATGTATTGAATTGTTTAAATTTTGATTTTTCCTATAGTATTCTTAAAAATTATAAGAAATTATGTTCTGTACTTACCCCAAACAAGCTCTTTTAATATCGCACTTAATTTTGATTTTTAATCTTTAAATATAACTTTATTTTTTATATACTTTTTTTTAAAATTACTCTAAAACTATAATTTAATTATACTTTAAAAATTTTAGTAGAGCATGTTGAAATCTCAGTAGTTCGTTCGAAGGCTATTGAAATTTATTATGAAAAAAAAATTATTAGGTAATTAATTTTGTTTTTTTGTTTTTGAAATAAAAAAGAAATAAAAATAGGAATGTTTAATTGAGTTTGAACTTCGTGTATTATCCCAACAGTTTATAAATTTATAAAAATCTTTCCTAGATCCCTATCTAACCTGAGCTAACTAAATTCTAATTCCTTATTCTATACAATTTTTGTTTATGATTACTTATACTACACTTCGTTGTCTTTTTTGTCTGTGTTTTCTTACTCGTGATGTCCTTCCTGTCTTCTGCTTCCTGTATCCTATCCTTCCTTTCCGTCTTTGAACTCTCCTCCAATTTGTCTTTTCTTCCTTGTATTTGCTACTCTACTCCGTAGATTGCTATTGTCTGCGTCACCTCTCCTGGCCTTTCCTTTTCTATGTGTCTACTTCAATGAAAAATGTTTTAATTACCTGACAGTATTGTGATTCTCTTGATTTATCTGTCAGTTTAGATTTAAACCGACTTTCCTTTATACCAAATAAATTATTATGCTTTACTCTACCACTCGTCTTCTCTTCAATACTTGCTCTTTTCTTGGTATTTTATGGGATTCTCTTTTAATCTTCTGTATTTTATTACAATTCTTTTGATTTTCAACTTATTTTATTGGCTACAATTTGAATATCTTCCAATTTGACTTTTTCTTTCTTAATTCTTCCCTCCCTATTTATTTCTGTCTCCTTGATAACCACTTTCTTTTTTTATCCCTCTTTCACCGCACTCAATTACAATAACTTTGGATATATCGTATTCAATCTCAACCAATCATATACCTTTATTAATTTATACATTTTTACTTTACCAAATTTAATACCTTTTTATTCATTTTTTAACTACATTGCTTTCTTTTATAGACACTTTTGTTTCCTTTATACAGAGATTTCATTCTACTTTTACTATTATATTATACTGTCAAAATTTCATTCCGCTGTCAACCAAATCATCTTACTATCTTGTCACCATATTAGTCCATTGAAATGAAGGCTGAACCTCCATTTTTTTCTCTGTCGATCAAACCTGGGCGCAAATATGTATTCGACCCTCAGGAATCCGAATCCGCAAAAATTTTTGACCTAGGTGGTCAGGAAATGGGTCAAAAGGTCAAAAAACCGTAAAAAATAAGGTTTTTCGCAAATATCTCGTAAACTACGGCAAGTAGCAAAAAAATAATTGCACCATCGTGTTCCCAGGGAAATTTTACATCGATTTTATGCTATTGCTTATTAAAATTAAATAAATTTATGTCATNGCAGGCTAATTATATTTGAAATCGCATTATATTCCAAACAGGCACACCTGCTAGAGCTGTCGACTGCGAGTCAGCCGATACATGTAGGGTGCGCGCTGTACTACTCCCCACCGCCGGAGATATACACTTCCCCTCTCGTGCTTAGTAATTGTCCAAAAGATGACATAAATTTATTTAATTTTAATAAGCAATAGCATAAAATCGATGTAAAATTTCCCTGGGAACACGATGGTGCAATTATTTTTTTGCTACTTGCCGTAGTTTACGAGATATTTGCGAAAAACCTTATTTTTTACGGTTTTTTGACCTTTTGACCCCTTTCCTGACCACCTAGGTCAAAAATTTTTGCGGATTCGGATTCCTGAGGGTCGAATACATATTTGCGCCCAGGTTTGATCGACAGAGGAAAAAATGGAGGTTCAGCCTTCATTTCAATGGACTAATATATCTAACATATCATTACTTATTGTAATTCAACTTAATTTCTATTAGATTTTATACTTAAAACTCTTACTTCAATTTCTATTTGTTACAATATATATAAAAAAAAATAACATTTTTTTCTTGACTGAATTACTAAAAATAGTGATTGTTTCCTATAATTTTCTGAAAAAAATATGTAATTGCAAATTTTTTAATATAAAGTTTCATTATTTCGGTTTTATTATGAAATAGGTACATTTTTTATGACAGGTGAGATTTGTATCGAAATGCATTGGGGGCGATAAGCAAGATACAAAGAATTTGAAAATGCCCGTATCGTGTTGATATTAAATAGGTATATGTGAAATGTGTAAACTTTATTTACCGTTTCATCCATGATGTAAACAGGCTGTATGTAAATACATTTAATAAAATTATTGTTTGCTTGAGATTGAAACACAATATTGTTGAATGAATGGAAAGCAAATTTAACTGATCTGGAAATCTTGGATCTATTCCGTAAAATAAATTGTTTTGACAGCTGGATTATGAATAAACTACAACAAGAAGAAAATAGTGGCAAATATAAATGCCGAGGAAGAGAATGGAAGATTCGAGCTGCAATTTCAAGAAGATCTGAAGCATGTATTTTGGCTGAAAATGGCTATTTCCAAAATTTGTTATAATAAATAATAGTAAAGTAATTCCATTGTTAATTAATTATTTTATTATTTTAAGTTTTAAGTAATACAGTAATATCGTAAAACTAAACTTAATCAAATAAATCAATCTTCTTATTAATCGGTTTGAATAATTATACAGGGTGATATATTTTTTTGGCCAATAATGATATATGATACCCACACCTCCGCCACTGGTAAGTTTCTAAAGCTGGTAATTTTTTTGTTTCATACCTACAATAATACTAAACATGCACATCGAATTTGGTTAAATTATCTCGAGATATTAATTAGAAATTATAAATTAAAAACTGATTTTTTTTTTAATTTTTACATGGTGTTGCTGGATAATGGCTGTCCTCAAACTCCATATTTATGTAACAAAAAATACTTATTTTTGGCCCCTGCATTTTTGACCTCTACTTAAGAAACTCCCTGTAGTTTTTATTGTTGTATGTATTTTATAATCATACTCTGGCCTGTTGAACTCTAGCTTTTATCTTTCTATAAACACTAGAGTATCAAAGTATGTTAGACAACTTAATGGTGACTTCTAGATATATCAAGAAACAGAAATAACTGTCTACCTCAATTGTGACTTGCAAAGTTGACCTGTTTCGATATTTTTAAGGAATTAATGTGCGCATCATCTTAATTTCTTACTGTTTGCTTCGATATAAGCTTAACTACGTCATAAAGTCACCGACAATATAAATTCTATTTAATTCACTGTTTCATGAGGAAGTGTATTATCGTTAATGTTTGTCTTCTGTTGCATGCCGATAAGATAAAACCATTGACGTTTTTCTTAATAAAAATCAAAATATTATGTTGTATTAGAGTTATTAAGTAATTAACAAATTTGAAAATATTTTACACCATAACATATTTGTTGTCATCAAATCAATCATCGAAAAATCGATGATTCTGTCAGATTACACCGATCACAAATGTATAAGCATACACTTTATTGAAATGCCCCAATTTTTTAGTTTTCTTTTTTCATTACTTGGGGCAAGTAAGAAATTTTCTAGGTGGTCAAGAAGATTAATTTCATTTTTGCTTTTACACCTTAAAAATTATGGCCCAGATGTAGACTCAAATTATTTCATGGTTTTATAGTTACGCGCTTGTTGCCGATAAGGGTAAAGACGATTAAGCATTTGACGACAACACCAGCGTCTTTGTTCTTCATCTAAAATACTTTGATACTTAATTTCAGACTTCTACCCCCGTAATTAGGGAATAATGGGGGTGACAACGATTAACGTTAAATTAAATTTTTTTCGAAGCTACTCGAGATAACTTAATGAGGTTGAAACTATTTATAAAATGTCTACGAATTACATATAGATTTTTTTTCCAGAATTTTCGCTCGAATAAAAACTGTAGAAAACGAGAATTATATTTTTGGGGGGTGATTTTTTATACCGACCCCCGAAGTGACCTACCAAAAAAATACAGTTTATTCATTTATTAATCAGCTATTATATAGTGTGTGTCGTTTTTTCAGGTTAACACCTCTGGAAATGTGAGAAGGCTGTGGACTTTCCACAAGCCAATTTTTTAACACACTGGTGGAACATAATTAAAAAAATAAAGTCCATATCAAATATGTTATTTGAATTACTCATATAACTACAAAATATAGGAATTATTTACAATCGGGGCTTTATCACCATCACTATTTTCTTCAATAGTTGTAGTTACACAAGTTTAATCAAACATGGAGGTCAATATATCAGCCGGTTTTAAAATTTTGGATTTGTAGCGGGCATGTGACAAAAAAAAATAACTGGCGCAGTCCACTGTTCTATTTCCGTTTGCACAATCACACACATATCTTTGAATATCCTTATAGCTATTCAGTATCCTCAACGGGTTTGATGAATTTTCCAGAACTCATTGAAATTGATCTTAAAATATTATTTACTGGCACTTACCAATTGTCCCAAGCAAAATGTTTCATGAAGTATTATACGCATGGTGATAGACATATTTTTATATAGTATATGGAAATTTATTATCGAATATAGGAATTTATATTACGAAATTAATTTTCGTTTTAATATTCACAAACTTTTGACGGGTTAAAATCGTATTTATTATCAAAATGAACATTTTATGAAATTGTTACGGAAATATCGATAAATCCAGTGGAATTTGAGGTGGAATTTTACTGGTGATGTGCCCCTCGCTAAAACCCTTGTACCTTGTACCCTTACTTATTAAATATGTTGTTTGGAAAATAGGATTTAATAAAAACAGCCTGTGTAGGATTAAAACTTTTTTTTCATTTTTTTGCTCGATTCGTTATATAACGTAATGCCATGCATATTTACTTCTAGATTAATAACTATTATCTGAATATGTATAAATGGTACCGTTAAAATTTACTTGAAAAGTACGACTATTCAGTCCATACAGATGAAGTTTTAAGAAAAGAGGGATTTTTTAATGTGGAGAAAGAAATTATTCAAGTTTTTCTCCTTTTATTCCTATCTCGATACATACATACTTTATACATTTTTTTTACTAGGTACAGTGCTTTCATAAATGATTACAAGCCACGTGACCAGTAATTTTGTTTGGAACAGTAATTGTATTTCCTTCGCGTTGGCAATTAAGTTTCGGTAAAATTAAAAATTATTGAAACAATATGATCAAGATTACATTAAAACACAACATTCTGTTTTACTGGGTGTGATTGGTGTAATTTTTCACGAGATTTTATTCAACCAATCAACAATCGCATTATCTCGAGCGTAGACGTAACGGTTTGTCATTGTTCATTGTAAACGAATCATTAATATTGATGACGCTAAGATTTAGAAATTTCTCATTACCGTACTAGCCCGCCCTGCAATGCTGGTTGCCTAAGCTCGGCGGTCACGTGGCTTATAAATATTTATGAACCGTATATACAGTGGTCCTAAATTGTCTTTCGATGTTTTCAAGATGTGTATATAGGTATTGTACATTTATGATATTTTAAAAGTCACGACATATCTTATTCATATTTTAAACATAGTCGTTGAGGACAACTTTTTTATTTTTGCCTCATACTAAAATTATGATAAATTGAACTGTTTTAAAAAAATTCAAATTTACATAAATGAGAACGTATTTGCAAAATTTCATAACATAGGCCTCAAATACTTTGAAATGTCGCAGCTTTCAAATAATTTCCACAACTACTTTATTTATGGTAATGCATAATGGCTTGAAAAAATTTCAAATATGTCCTTGAAGAAGATAAGTGCAGCAGGAGCTGGATTTCTTGTGCACACTTAAAATTTTTTAAGCTGGAACTAACAATAAACTAAAATTTCAGTGTACATGTGATCGATGAAAATTTTATTGTTACACTACAAATGCATGTTAATAAATATTTATTCGCTACTTCTAATAGTTTTTTCTTTTTCATTTGCCTTTATAACAATTTTGCATTTTGTACCTCTCCAAAACTCACTCTCTTATTGTATATTATCGAAATTTGTAGAAAATTCGAAACTAGTAACCTTGTACAAGGTACTATATAAGTAGTTTTAAATTTTCTTGCACATTTATTTTGTGGCTATTTACAATTATTTTTTATATATTCAACTTTGTGATAAAGAACAATGCAGTGCAATAAAGAAAAATTCAAGAGATAAGAAATTGCATTTTAGGTGCTTAATGCGGAAAAAATTATAAAAGTTTAAAAAAAAATCAGTAGCACACATTCATTTTTTTGGTAAAAATGGTTAAGGTGCCTCCCGAGACGCCACTGGACTTAATAATTTTAATCTAGTTAGGGCTAAATTAACCCCTTTCTACCATAAATAACTGCCAAATTTCAACAAAATCGGGTAAAGAATTATTAAGATTTCTAAAAAATGTTGAAAACGAAGCATTGTCGGACCTATATTTATATAAACTTTTCATCTTAGAATCACTCAAAGAATCACCCCTTAAAGTTTGGCCACGTACTTAAGTAACACCCTGTATTTAGCTCAATTATCATATTTTGACCTCTAGATTATTTGGTAATATCCATACTTCATCATTTAAATGCACCCTTTATAAACAAAATACTTATAAAATCAATGAATCGCATAATTACTTTTCTGTTTATACTTCGATCAAATTTAAAAAAAATATATTTAAAAACAAGGAGATCGATCTTATTTATCAAAAGTATTTTTAAAGCGGCTACAACTTTTACTCTTATGCTTTTCCGTATTCCGGGGGAAAAGCAGAAGCAAAGGAAAGCAATTTTCGCGAACCCACTCGATGCCTGCAAATAAGCATAAACAGTATTTTTAGAGAGACATGGAAGAAATTTGAAAATTGTGTATACCTATGAACATCTCTTTTTATAAAAGTAAAGCCTCAATAAAGGCATGCTTTGTGGGTTGCCGAAAAGGAATGTAAAGGGATTACAAAAATAATGTAGCGTAAATGGAAGGCACAGTAGAAGGTAGATTGTTCCCCATGAATACATGAGAATATATGAGGGGTGAATTTAAATGGTCCATTAAATTCCTTAACATACGCTGGATAATATATAAAGGTTTCGACGACAAAGTTGACAGTCGGCTTAAAGTGGCAGTAGGCAGTTTTCGGATGTGAATTATCAAAAAGGGAAATAGTGTTACACAAAGTGGATAAAAAACAGGAAGCTGTTATTTACGTAAATTTTATGTAGATGTTTTTTGCTCCTCTTCGCATAGTATTCTTGTAGTAATATTAATTATTTATAAGGGAAACGTCTCGGGAAATGTTTATCCAGGGTCAATAATAAGTATTAAAAAAATGTGATCCAAAATGTTATTTCAAAATGCAATTTGTAAATGCAATAAAACGTATTGTTACTGATGGCGGCAACATTTCATTTGATACCTATATCCAGTTTAACAAATACCATTTTCAATTGATTACCATCAGCGTTGGTATTATTAATTATTACGATAGAAATATAACTGTTTTAATGTACATGGACTCGGGAGGCCTAACAAAAACGAATATTGTTTTTCGCGTCTCTTGTGAAAATATGTTAGTCATGTTTTAAGAGCCTCCTCAAAAAAAAAGCTCAAAAAAATGTTTTAGAGGTTGCTCAAGATTTTTTAAAATTTCCAAAATTGTCAAAAATTGAATTTTTTTTAAATTTTTTCTCGCTATTATCATCTAGGTTGAAAAAAATCTCGATTCTGAAAATTTCAAATCGATATTTTAATTTCTATAAAAGTCACTCATAATTATTTTAACGTTCAAAGTAGTGTACCTAAAATGTTTTCGAGTGACCTCTAAAAATAAATATCAGCGAAGTAATATTTTTTTTATTGTATTTGATGAACAAAAGAATAGAAATAAAAATTTCAATTCTGACTTACTCTATATGGATAGCTACTTCCCACCTCAAAAATTTTAATTTTAAAATTTGTATGAGGACATTATTTGAGGTTATAAACAGATTTGTTTTATAAAAATGTGTAAAATAATAAATAATGGTACTTCTCTCTTGAGTATTTTCGTGTTTTTTAATTTATGAGCACCCTGTATATTTAATCTAAGATGTTTGTATGGCAGTCTCATTTTTTCGAGGGGCAGAACTTTTTATTTTTTTATAAAGAGTGACATTTTTCGATAAAGTCAAAAACAAGAGTTTCTCCTCTTGTCAACTCCATCCGTGGACATACATTATTAATAAACTTTATTGTACTTAAATTCTCAAGTTTTTACTAAATTATTTTATTGAAAAAGTAAACAAAATCAAAAAATCTTATTTTTTGCTTTAATATTGTTTATTAAGGATTTTTTGCATAAAATTTTTCTATTACATTTTTTAAATAAGCCATTTCGATGAAAAATTTAATTCTCTACAAAATTTTTCCTATGAACTATACCAAAATTTTGCTTCGCTTTCGTGCTATATTTAAAAAACTGCAAAAGTACTTTTTCATCCCTATCTTCAATTTCAACCCTCTAATTTAATAGCACCCCGCAGTTTTTTAATTTTTAATGACCCTTCGAACAAGTCATGTGATGAAAATCCTTGAACATCTTATTTCCTTCCTTTTTTGCAAAAAATGAAAATTAAAACAGAATTAAAACGTATAAGGGTAGATGCGACGAAAATCGAAAAATTGGCCAAGTTTGAGCGGCCATATATCAGTCAATCTTCATCCAAAAATACTCTAGAACCTCTTGTTTGGAAGGAAATTTTATCTACTTTTTATTCTATGAAGCAATGCCTATACCTATCTTTACTCAAAAAAAAACTAGAGGCAAAAAAGTAAAAAAAAACAGAAAATTTAATCTTTTGCCATTTTTTCAAATTGTTTATTTGCATAAAATTTTCCTTATAAATTTTCTAAATAATTTTTCCTATGAACTATAGCGAAATTTTGCTTCGTCTTCGAGCTACAATTAAAAAACTGAAAGGGGTGCATTTTCACCTCTATCTCTCCAATTTCCACCCTCTAATTTAATAGCACTCCGCGGTTATTTCATCTAAAGTGACCATTTGAACGATTCATGCAATAAAATTGCTTGAACGTCATAGTTCCTTTTAACCCTGTTTTTTTGGATATAATCAATAGTCTATAGTTTAGATACAGAGGAATGAATGCGCGCGGATCACCTATACGCGGAGGGCAGGTGTGAACGAATTCGAAAACGGTAACATAAATAAGCTCCGTGCGGTTTCCGCCGTGTCTAAATTAGCGCAACATGCAATATTATCCTCAACGGTGAAACTACATTCACAATAAAAATTTGTTTCATGTGTATTTTTTGGTATTTTTTGATTTTCAAATAAAAATAATAGTAATAACATTATATTATTCAAAATTATTTATGTTACTGTTTACTACAAAACTATCTACTTAACTGTGATATTAAACCCTGATTTAGTAACAGTTACATAACAACTACAATAACGATAATAATAGCACAAAAGGAAAATTAAATAAAAATACTAATTTTCTCATGACAATTTGATAAACTTATTTTGGAGTAGGAATTTTTGAGTACGTAATGAATTATTGAAATGAATTTTACTAGAAAACGGCTCATGCTATTAAAATCTTACAAGAATACCTTTTCATATGCAAAATATGATAAATTTTCATATTTTCGATTCAGGAAGTAGAAAGAATTGCGTACAAAAAAAAATTGTAAAATTTGCCTCATGATCCCGCATTTTCTTAGGCCCCTGTAGCAAATTTTGATTTGTATATTATACCGATTATATAGCATATAAATAGTAATAGAACTTCAAAATTTCGTGATTTAATATTAAACCATTTTGAATTTGAAGTTATGAAACAAAAACTGTTTCCTGAGTTACCCCTTCAAGAGGCTGTATCTCCCTTAGGGGCCGCCACTGACAAAAACTCTACTAAGGTTTTCATCATATTTCGACATGTTTTACATACTCTCAAATTTTGAGTACTTATTTCGTTAACACCTTGTA
>NW_019416332.1:97274-137781 GCF_000390285.2 Anoplophora glabripennis | reverse complement strand
AAAATTACTCATCTATTCTCCTTATTACCTCTTTTAGTTTTGCTTTATTTCTTGCTAACACTACAACATCATCCGCAAATGCCAAACACTGATGTCTTTTATAGTAAATAAGGCCTGATCTATTAATTCCTGCATCTCTTATGACTTTTTCTAGCACTAAACTAAATAACACTGCTGATAATGGATCCCCTTGTCTGACGCCGTTTTTAACTTCGAACTCTTCCGTGCATCTATTGTTTACTTTTACTTTATTTTCTGTCTTTTTCAATGTTAGGCGTACCATGTTCCTTATCTTCTTGCTGATTTCTAATTCCTCTAAGACCTTATATAGCTCACTTCTTTTTATTTTGTCATAAGCTTGTTGGTAATCTACAAACAGAACTACTGTTGGCGTATCGTATTCGAAGCTTTCAGCCTGAATTTCTCGCAGAGTGAAAACTTGGTCTACTGTACTTCTTCCTTGTCTAAACCCGCACTGATATTCATCAATTTTATCCTCCGCTTCCTTTACCAACTTGTTTTTTATACAAGTGGCCAGTATTTTATATGCTACATTCAGCAATGCTATTCCTCTGTAGTTTTGGCATTCCCCTCTATTCCCTTTTTTATGGATAAGGCAAATTTCTGCTTCCGTCCATTCCTTTTACATATATTAAGCATATAAATAATAATACAACCCCAAAATTTCGTGATTTCCTAATATTAAACCGTTTTGAAGTTATGAAATAAAAACTGTTTCCCGAGTTGCCCCTTCAGGGGACTGTATCTCCCTTAGGGGCCGCCACTGACAAAAACTCTACTAAGGTTTTCATCATATTTCGACATGTTTTACATACTCTCAAATTTTGAGTACTTATTTCGTTAACACCTTGTATAAGTATAGCTAAATAAATATGGGAACACATTTTTCTAATATTTCAATGCTGAGTTGCTGCGTCAGCGACCGAACCTGGTGCATACTGCCAACCTCTTGGTTCTTCAGTTGAAATCGGAAAGACTATACGAAATTTTTTCCACGGTATAAGTCAGTTTACATGCTGATAATACATTCAGAATAAGGAAAAAAGACTATTTTTATTTATGTTTATCACTACATTTCCTGAACTTTACACTCATGTTGAATATAGTGTACGAAACTACAACGATAATCACAAATGAATAATAATTGAACATTTTTACAAAATTCTCGACAAAACAAAAAAGGTACATTCCATGTTTTCCGTGAAAAATTCAAAGAATTCTTGTTTTATAATTTTTGGGGAAAAGTGGTAAATGGTAAAACCTATACAAAATACTTTACTATAAATATTGATCTATAACAAGACATAAGAATAATGACTTCATAGAATATGCCTAAATAACACATAATCTTTAAAAACATCTACTAATAAAAATAATTGTAATACACAGATATAATAAGGATTCCTAATAAGTATTTTTAGAGAAAAATATTAAAAATTATTTGTACCGTATAAGATGGCTCTTCGTTATAGCGTAATAGAAAATGAACCAAAAAAATCATACATCATATTGTTATATATTTTTGTATAAAATATCAAATATCTCGGAAATGACTGGATTGATTCGACACGGTGTGCTCCTTGGTCAAAAAACGAGAATAGAGAAAATGATTAAAAAAAGTTTCGCAATTAATTATAATAATAGCCCTAGAGAAGAAATGTAAGAAAAGTATCTTTTACAAATTGGTTTCATAAATGTGACTACCAAAATTTAAAAAAGTAGGTACTACGTAACATTATTTGATATTTGTATTTTCAAATTTAAAAATTTGCCTTCAAATATTTTCTCGAACATTGTATTTTGAAAGATATTTTATAATCTATTACTATATTAATAATAATTGTTAAAATAGCGAATATAACATAATTTTATTTAATACTTTAATTCTTGTTTTGCTTTGAATTCATAATTTCCAATATTTATACGAAACACATAATGAATATAATGAATAATTTATAGACTCACAGACACCTAGAAATGTAAATTATGATAACATGTCTATTATTGTAATTTATAATTATTTATCAGAAAATTATAGTTTTGTTGTTTATAAATTTTCAAAACATTTAAATTTATATTAAAGTAATTCTATGGTTTAATAGAGCAAACGATCTGGGTATAGCAAATTTTAGACACAATATACAGAATTAAATCCTTTTTTTACAACTTTCCCTGTATTATTTTTAATTCAATATTATACCTGTATTCACAAAACATGTTAATAAAAAATACTGTTATTATTTACTTTTTATATTCCGTTGAGTTTCGGTCAACAATTTAAAAGCCAGCCATATACTGACGTATAAATCGACCGATTTGATCTTCCACGTGCTAACTCAGCAAATAAAACTTCCCCTTATATGCGATGAGTCGAGCCAGAAGGTCCATCTACGAATTTGGTCTGTTGGAAATAAAATAACCATTATTGAGTAACATCTCACAGCAAATCCAAAGAAAAACTTAGTTTCTTTAAAAGACCACGAGCCAAGTTTATGTTTAATAAGAATTTATTTTACAATCAACGGAAAAATAAATCCACGCCAAATAATTTGTTTCATAAAGATGATGTCTTGAAACAGGTTGTGCAGTTCCTGAGGATTTTGCAGATTTTTTTAATTCATGTTGCGGATGCTACAAATATGATCCATACTGAGGGAATGTATTGTGAAGGCATAAATGACGTTTTATTGATATGATATTGATGATGTTATTTTAAAGTGCCTAAAAAAATAAAACATATGGCAATGGGACCGGATAACGTTCCAGTCTTTTTAATTTTTGACTGTACGTACATTTTTGTCAAACCATTAAGAATCATTTTTAACTTAGTAACTGCCAACAAGAAGACCTAATGTTTGGAAATTATCGCGCGTTTGTCCAATTTTTAAAAATGGAATTAATATGTCGGTGATTATCGCCCTATTTCTATTATAAATAATTTTAGTAAAGTATTTGAATTTTTTCTCCATGATATGATGTACGTAAAGAATACTATCAGTTACAACCAACATGGCTTTATGAGAGATAGATCCACTACAACAAATTTCGCATGCCTTATACAATATCTGTCAGAGGCTTTCGATAATCAAGAGCAAGTGGATGTGATATATATATATACTGATTTCTCCAAGGCATTTGATCGGTTACAACACGATATCTTACTACGTGAGCTTAACAAATGTGGCCTTTCATTACCTATGCTACATCTTTTGTATTCATACCTTTCTAACAGACATATACGTGTATTTCCGAGGTTTCACATCAAACAATGTTCAGGTTGTATCCGGTGTTCCTCAAGGATTCATCCTGGGTCTATTATTATTTAATATCTTTATTAACAATGCTGTTCGTTGTTTGAATGCCCCTCATATTTTTGTTGCATGCTAATAATGTAAAAATCTATTTAGAGATAAAAACTGTTCAGGACTGCGTTAATCTAAAGGAAAACCTTGATAGACTTAACCCTTGGACTGTATCTAATGGGCTGCCATTGAATATTGACAAATGCAAAACTCACTTTTTCTCGCAAAAAGATCAATTTTCATCATCAATATACCTACTATAAATACCGTACTTCTTGATAAACCTAATTTTATTAAGAATTTAGAGGTTTATTCTTTTGGAGAAAACGCAGCAAGATTTTAAAAATTTTTACGTTATAAAGAAACTAAAACATATCCTCCTATTGGTTATTCGCACTAGAAAAGTACGGTTATAAATCTTTAATGACTCGGCCTAATATGCATAGAATTATTTTCCTCTTTAATTTGGTTAGTGCTAATCTCGATTGTTCAGAGTTATTGTGTAAACTTAAATTCAATAGAAACATTTGAAAACTGCTAGAACCAATGTTTTGCACTATTCTCCTTTATATGTAATGTGTCGAAATTTGCAGGACAATATTGATATATTCCATAGCACGTTACCTAATATTAAAAAATTATATTTAGAATAGCTTTAAATATGTTTTATTGTTATACAGGGTGTATAAAAAATACGGGTCCCCTAAATTTGTCTTAAGAATCTATGACCAAATTTTGTTGCATGAATTTAGGGACACCCTGTATATTGTAGTATTTTCTATTTTATATATATTTTTTTTTGTTTTTCTTGCTTTGTAACTGGGATTTTCCCATGAGCAGTTGCAATTTTAAATAAATAAATAAATAGATGCATTGTACAATTTAAACTGGATTACTGATAATAATTTGAGAACAGTTTATTCATCCATCCTAAGATGAAATTACTGTAATAACTATTTTTTTTAGTAGCGATATGGTTATATTCCTTCCGAGATAATAAATTAAACAGTTGTGGTTTTCTTTACTGAAAACTGCTATTACAATACATGAAGCATGTCTTCATCACTATGCTACAATAAAGTCTCACAAAATTTTTAACTTGGTAAACACAGGTAGAAAACTTCCAGTTTAAATATTTTTACATACATTTTTGACTGACTGACAGACTTTGATCGCGACGGATTGAACTCGAAGATTTTTCTCTACAGTTCACATCCGCAGACAAAATCTGTATGTATGGCCTACTTTTGTATTGACCACTATCGTTCAGATTTTAACAGTAGTCGGATCAATGGGATAATCAAGCTGGAAAATTAAGTAAATTGTCATGATTAAATCTGTCCGATTTATTTCTCCGTGTAACTTTACGTTATTTAGGTGACATAGTAAGCAGATATTATATTCTTGGAAAAGACTAAGTCGCTCAAAATACATTTAGTTGTTATCTTCGATTGTTATAAGTAAAAAAGTGTGACTCCTAAGGTAAAAATACTGGATAAGAAAGTAATTATTGATTAAAACCGTTCCTTAGAGCAGGTATTAGGAATTTCACTCTTTTTTTTTTCTTGTTGAGCATTACAGTAGAAAGGAAATGGCAATGTAGAAGCACTTTTGGTTATACTGGAAACAGATGTCTACTTCGCTATTTTAAATGTATTTTTCCTTGAATGCCTAGATGGTACTAGTTATTTAATATTCCCTCCAAGGGTCGGCAAGTAATTTTAGGTGGGGTCCGGATACATTTGAACAACCGTTTTTGAGATATTAAGTTTTGTTCAATTTTTGAATGTTTTGTACCGTAGTGTTTTTTATTATTTGGTTTATCTATGTCTGAAGCGGAGGAATTAATAGTTTCAAATACTTACTTGTTGCAAATAATTTTTTCAAATACTCCAAGAAATTTATTAAGGTAAAACGCGTAATTTTATTATTTTTAGATCATCTAAAATTTATTCATTATATAAATACATCCAATATTTATCTAAACTAACTTATGCTACTTTAAAATTCAACATCATTGGAAAATGCTTACAGAAATACAAATTATTTGCTGAAATAGTATTTTATTAACATAATATTTATTACTGTCTCATCTACATATAGTCCAGACGGTATCTGTTTCAAAAAGCCATATTTGGGTGAATTGTATATCCACGGAGATTTTTGGCTTTTTGGCTTTTTGGCTTTCAAATATCACTAGAAACGAAAATTTTTCTATGCGCATAAAAAAAACGTGGGCTTAACTTTTGGCGGCACAATATGTTAAAAAAATTCGAAAAATGTCATATTTTTCTTCCGATTTAATCGAGTATAAAGGTCCTCTACCCAATTTAAATACCCCAAAAAAATTTACTAAAAAGTATTGTTTTTTAACCCCATGTTTGCG
Source organism: Anoplophora glabripennis (assembly GCF_000390285.2). Classification (NCBI taxonomy): domain Eukaryota; kingdom Metazoa; phylum Arthropoda; class Insecta; order Coleoptera; family Cerambycidae; genus Anoplophora; species Anoplophora glabripennis. Next base: position 132,072 of record NW_019416332.1, on the reverse strand, counting down.
ATTTTTTCGATTTTTACCATAATCATGATTCATTCGATTTGTAACTAGACATGTTTTGTAAAAGATTTAATTGCAAACATTTTTTTCCTCTTCCATTTTCGCCTAAAATCAAGTCTTGAAAAGATACATAATTAAATAGGAAGAAAAATATGACATTTTTCGAATTTTTTTAACAGATTGTGCCGCCAAAAGTTAAGCCCACGTTTTTTTTATGCGCATAGAAAAATTTTCATTTCTAGTGATATTTGAAAGCCAAAAAGCTCCGTGGATATACGATTCACCCAAACCAAAACAGATACCGCTTGGTCTAATATAATTTACTCCAAACGCATATGTAAAAAATAACGTAGGTACTTCAAAATTACGATGCTATTTAATTGTTAAGTCTATTATATTAAATTAAATAAAACTTATTTTTTTATAATCAAACATTTGTTTTACCCAAATTTCTCACAAACACTTAGGTAAATAAGTTCACTATTTATTCTGGAAAAAAGACTACAACTAGAGAATGGACTGATAAATGAATCTGAAACATACATATGAATTTCGACAAAATATTCGAAACCGTATTGTGTGAACGGGCACGATAATTTATTCGAAACGGTAGTTAAATTGGATCAAACTCAGTTCTATTGTCTGAACATGCAGATTTAAAAGTATGCGTCACTACGCCATTCGATATTTTTACCATTTCTATAAAATAACCAAATCCGTACCGTGTAAAGGGCAGTAAATTGTACTTTACCTGATAAAATTACTTCAAATCTTATAGTGAAAAACTTTATAGAGGAACGTTACTGGATGTTTTAAATGTACATATTATTAAAAATAATATGTAAAATACGTAACATATAGTTATGAAGTAGAAATCTAGAAATATTTAATATTATTTACTTTAAGCACGCTATGTTTGTACTCTTTTGGCCTAAGTGGCCACCAACGTCACTTTAATAACCTATTAAAAAGGATATTAAAATGAAGCTAATGACCACTAAGAAACTTATGCATACAGACATAAAACATTTGACGTCACTTCGTGGATATTATACCTACGTTATTAAATTTTGCACATCGTTGTAAGCTTAATGAAGAACTTTTGCCTTGAAGTTATTATTAGGTCGTTGAACAAGTGTATGTACTTTTTGTAATAAGTAAATGTTATATAACTAACAAATGTGTCTAATATTAGAAAGATATAATTTATTCATCATGCATCAGCATTTTTTATTAGTTAGTTGCACTATCACTTGCAGCATATAAAAGAATATGTATACAGGTCAATTTTAAATTGTCCTCCGATATTTTTATGACGAATAGTACCGACATCTGTAATAAGAAAAATATATTAAAAAAAGATGTTACATATCACGTTTTTGTGGTATCTTAATAGTCCTTGGAGATATCTTATTCATATATTAAACTTACAACATTTGGACGCTAATTTAAGTAGTTTATTCAAATTGTAGGAATTGCATAAGGAGCAGTTTTAGCAGTTATTGTTACTATTTCACCTCTAAATTTTTAAAAATTGAAAAATTTGATGTCCGTCCAGAAAATATCGGGAGGCAATTAGGACCACCCTGTTTTATTAATGAAGACTCATTCATTGGAAGTACATATACAGGGTGGGCCACCAGTAACGCCTCGGTCGCTAGGTACCAAACGGCAAATGTTACAGAAACCTGTTTAGATGGGTATGTGTAGGTTGATTACGGCTACATTTTAAAAATAATTTGAAATATACAGGGTGTCCAAGAGAAGCGTACCATATCAAAATTATGTATTTTTAAATGGAACACCATGTATTTTACTGAATTTTTGAAAGCACCATAAAAAATAGGTGAACTTAAAGCTACCTAGGTGTCCAAACCTCCCGTAATGGACTTCTTTGTTTCGGACTATATAAAAAATCTTGTACACAGTGTTCCACCTACTACTTGCAATGATATGAAAGGAAGGATTAGAGAGACATTTGCCACAATCACTCCAAATATTCTAAGGAATGTGAGAATATCATTTGAAGATAGATTTTACTTTTAGAAAAAAAACAAAGAAAAATTTTAATTGATAACCATTCTCCTGAATACAGCATCTTATTCTATCTTCAAATGATATTCTCACGCAAATGCATCTCTAATCCTTCCCTCCAATATCATCTCAAGTAGTAGGTGGAGATTTTTTATATAGCTCGCAACAAAAAAGTCCATTGCGGTGAGGTCTGGACACATACGTGGCCACTGACGTGCACCATTCCTACTTATCCATTTATTACTAAATTTTCGATTTAAGTAATTTCTCACTGAATATGAAAAATTTGCAGGTGCGTCATCTAATTTCATCCTCCTTTTTCTCAATATATTTAAAGAGACGTCATCAAGAAGAACCCAAACCAATTCAATAAAGACCTCGATAAAGACACGTGGATACATCTTACAAAAAAAAATCGATAAAAACGAAACAGCACAAATATCTCCAATACTGTTATATAGGGAACACAGTTTGAAAGAGTTTTAAATTTCCTAACTCCCAAAGTAAAAATATACTGGGTGTCCCATTTAAAATAGCCAAGTTATTGCTGTTTAAAGTTGAGAGAAGTATTCTGTAGTTTTTTGAACACGTTGTATAATACTAAGTGACGACAAATATGACAATTTATAACTTCAAGGATCTAAAATAGACCCTCCAAAGCTGCTTCCTTAAAATTATTTTTTTATTGCTAATATTAAATTTCGCCGCTATGCCTGCATTTTCACTAAAATTGAAATATCTCACAAACGGTAAGTCCTAGGTATGCAGAACCTTTAATAACGTCCACCTATTTTTTTATGGTGCTTTCAAAAATGCAGTAAAATACAGGGTGTTCCATTTAAAAAAACATAACTTTGATATGGTACGCTTTTCCTGGACACCCTGTATATTTCAAAATATTTTTAAAATGTAGCCTAATCAACCTACACATACCCACCTAAACAGGTTTTTGTAACATTTGCCGTTTCGTCACTAACGACCGAGGCGTTACTGGTGGCCCACCCTGTATGTATACAGGGTATCCCGAATTGCTCACTCCAAACTTTTACCTGGCAATAGAACACCTCAAAATAAGAAAAAAGTTCTTTTAAACATAAAGTTATAGATCGCTTCACTTTCGAGATACAAAATGTTGAAATTAATTTTAAAAAAATCACATTTAACGTGACTTAATTCGCTGAATTGCTTGCACTAATTGTGAGACTTAATAACTCCCTAAAAAATTTAAAATTCCTAAGCTAATAATTTTTTGGATTAATTACATTCTATTTAAAATTTAATTTCTAACAAAAAAAATCCTATATTTTTTTGTGAAATTTTTGTTCGTAAGTATTATAGTTTATACATTTAACTCTGTCGAAGGCTAATTTTAAATTTACAACTCTAAAATTACTGGCTTTCGAATAAAATGGGAGCATATTTTTTCTTAGAAACACTATCGGGAATTAAGTTTACTTAACCAATTCAGTGGCGTCGAAATTCTGGGGATCTTAATGAGGGTACTTCCAGCATCTCTACTATTAGATGACATATTTATATAGCAACTTAAATTTTTGCCCTAAATTAATTACCTCAAGTTTTACTAGTTTATTTCAAACATTTTAAGACAGGTATTTAAACAAATGTGATTTGTTTAATTTCAACCCTCAATATATCTAGCCTTCTATGGTTTTTATATATGTATACAATATTTTTCTTATTTTGAGATGTTTTATCAACTGTGTATAATTATCATTTCAGGGTAATGATTATTATTAATGATAATGAAAGTTTTAAAATAGGGCTAAATTTTCTGCAACATAAATGTCAACTTTCTTATTTTAAAAGGCATACTCTGAATATGTTTTTGAAAAAGAGCACAAATGCCTAAAACCAAAATAAATATATAAAATAATAGTGGACCCAGTACTGATCCACGTGGAACACCTGATAATACTGGAAATCTGGCGTCAATCTGAATTTAATTGCCATCCATCATAAAATTCAATTTCCAAAGGATTTTTCAGCAAATGAATTTATTACGCAGAAGGGGGCCATATACTTGCAATATCTTTTTAGGAGCCAATTTACAAGTAAAATGTTTATGATAAATAAATATGATAAATAGATGAGGTTCTTACAAAATCAACTATTTCAATAGTACGTGTAAACCGACGAATGATTATTCAAATATGTGGCGTTCTTCTTGTCGGTACCCAGTTACCGTACCGGTAACAGAAAATATTCTGGTACAAGTACAATTCAGTTAGTCAATCTTTTAAATCTATGAATTCTTGGAGAATGGTGAGGTAATTATTGGAGAGAAATGAGTAAAAAGAAATGTGTTCAATTATAACCTATAAAATTTACAAATGCATGAAATTTTAAAAAATAAAGTATATATGTCTTTCCGAAATCAGTTGAATAAGCGCCCGGCAATAAAATTTAATGACTTTCATAGGCGTCCCTAAAAAAGTTTTCTGCTAAAGGTAAAAAATTATAATAATTATTTGTATATAATGTATAGAAAATTTTTATTATATGTTCATTTGGCCAACATATTTTAATTATTTATGTCCTCAAACAATTTTATTATAGTAATAGTAAATTTCGTTTTGTTTCGTTTAAAAGGTCTCCAAAATGCCATGTTGTAATAATATTACTTCTCCCTTTCGCAATTCTAATATCAATGATTAATAGAAGGTGCCTATAATAAATTAAAATTACCTAAATCACACCAAATTCCGCATTATTTCACTGCACTGCTGGGCAATTTGTCAATCACTTGTCAACAGCTGACATTTATTGCCCAGTTGCCCAATGCAGCTGTGATTGTATTTCGTTTGCCCACGCTCCCATTCTTCATTTGGGCGTATACATTTCTACCACCCCCGCGTTTAGTTCGACCAGACCTGTATATGGGTATGGTTAAATAAATATGGGAACAAATTTTTCAAATATTTCAATGCCGAGTTGCTGCGTCAGCGACCAAACCTGGTACATACTGTCAACTTCTTGGTTCTTCAATTGATATCGGAAATACTATACCTATTTGTGAGTAATCTGTATTTTGTGGGTAATGATAAAAATGATCACATAAATGTTTTTAGTAAAAAACTGTCAATGGTAATAAAATTCAAATTTTAAAATTGGATTTCGCATTTATTGACACTTTCAAATTGATACCCTTTAAGACTGTATGTAAATACTGACAAACTCAATTACCTACTAAACTGCAGCTCTCTAATAATTCTTGCATGCTGAAATACGTATCTCAATATTTGAACACAAACCAATATTAGGTAACATCTAACTATGATTTCATAAGTCTTGCATTTTATAATACCTAGTAATTTTTAAATACTATTTACACAGCTATTTGTAAGCCTAATATATTTATAGAGAAAAAGCTTTTATTAAATCAAATATTGGAGTTAATATAGATTGGAAAATAACTGCCATTAGATCATTATGAATATTACTGATATAATGCTCCAGCAATGAAATTATTGCAATTATATTAGTTCTAGTGTCTCTCTCTTACAGTTTGAAATAAAACCAATCAAACTAAGGAAGAATATTTTTTTATGAAAACGAAAACTGCTTAGCTGTGAGGCGTGAATAATCTTTATAGACTTTTATAAAACAAAATCTTTACAAACACGACCTAAAATCCAGAACATATATTTTTCTACCTAAGAAAATCGTCAGTCTTCTGAACACTTTCGCTTGTTGTCAGCTTAATGTCTAATGCTAAAGGCGTATAGTAGCATGTCGACATTTTAATGATTACCGTTCGTTGCAAAAGAAGTGAAGGTGAAAATTTATTTGACATTGTTTTATAGATTTTGCATACATTGCTGTACGAAAGACAAGACCCTGATATTTATATGTTTTTGGATGTTTTTCTCACAAAAATTGTTTTTTGACCAGTTTTTTTTAATTTATGTTCAATTTTTTTAAGTGCTGCATAAATAATACTGACTCAACATGGCATTTTACATATGCTTGTCACTCTTGTCAGGGTATATGTCAATCTGGGAAATCAATTGTCAGGGAATTTCTTAAATTTTCATGATTTTTTTTTCAAATATCAATTGTAATCGATTTTTAAATACAAGGCGCTGCCGCTGGATGTCATGTCTTTGAAAATTAATTTCGTATAGTTTTACTACTATTACTAATTTTACGTCTATCTGTTCTACTTGTGTCGTATGCTGTTGGTTGATTGTCATTAAGAATTATTAGATTATGCTTTTAATATTCTTATTTCCATTTTTTATCTTCTGAAAAAATTGGAACCTTGAAAACTATTAGATACATAGAAAAAGTTATACCTATGGGCAATTGTGGATTTAATACTTATTATCAAACCACTAAGATTACATTATTCCTATTCATTTATATTAAGGAAATTTTTGAAAATGTATTTTTTCAAAAGTCAGCTGAACTCCGTTATTTGCATTTGTTATTATTCAGTAGAAAAATTTGTTAATCTTTGAAATATTGAGTAATTTGTTTGATATAATTATTGCTTTTTTAATAAAATCCATATGAAAAAATTAGTATATTTTCTCTAAAATGTTATTTAAAAAAGAAACTAATTGCGTCAGTGAAATAAGCACAGAATATTACATCAGAACGGTTCAAGATTTTTTTTTACTAATTTTAATACAATTCAAACGAAGAAGTATTTTTACAGTGGAATGTTGATACATTAAATTCTACCCCGCTGCATATAAGCTTTTCCGTATCTCTAATAGTTCCCGATATCTCTGCAGTGGCAATCAAATTTAGTTCACTCTGTATAAAAGTATAATTACTTATTGATGATTTTTGGTTGTCTCAATATCAAACAAACGCAACTTAAATATACTGATCGGACAAAATTAAAAATTAAATATTTTCTACAAAAATATTCCGATTTATTGACTAAAACCAATAATTTTATTTGATTAAAATAATATCATTTTCTCCTTAAACAAAAATCTTGTATATCTTAAAAAAAGAAAAGTGATATGTTCCAAAGACTAAACCTATCTATCCTTATGTATTATGGCGCGCTGAATCCGAATCCAGAGGCAACTATTCCATCACCCCCATTATTTAAAATCGCGAAAAACCGCCCTTAAATACAGAAAATATGGAAAACCTCGCTTTGGGAGGGATAATTATAGAAACCGACTGAAAATGGCTGCAGGATTATATTTATATGTATTTTTATTTATTTATTTAACATTTTTTATATGCACAAATATAACCTAAATGATACAATTAATGGAGGAATACAATAATGTAAAGATAACAAATGCATATATAATTAAAACACATTAAACAAATATTGTAAAGCACGTAATAAAAATTATTTTAATCGATTAAAAACAGAGAATAAAAAGTGAATTTACAGCTTTTATAATTTCGCTCACGGAAGAGTGCAGCCCGATATTTGTGCGATGATGATTTGATTGAAGTAGTTCCGTTGATCTAGTTAGTTTGGAACTCTTAAACTAAATAAAGACAATACATAACTAATTGCAGTCTATCTTACATTAAAAAGTGTATTATGCAAATTCTAAATAAGCTCATTGTCTTCGATGCTACAGGGCATTTCGTGCCAATGAGATTACCTAAGTCTATCTTCATACATATAATTATTATTGTTTATGTTAAGTTTGAATAGAATATAATTGAAAAATTTACTCTGAACAGATTCTAATCGATTAATGTAAGTAAAATATTGAGGGTTCCAAATTATGTAGCAGCATTCCAGGCAAGAGCGTACAAGAGAATTATATAATAAAATAACTGATAAGATTCTCACGAGTTTGCCTCAATAAAACCGCATAAACTGAAACATTTGCGCAAAATATCCTCAATAGGACATCGAACCTCAAAGAGCTATCAAATTTTACTCCTAAGTCAGTTGCCACGTTTACTCGTTGAAGTGTAATGTTATATATGTGGTAATCTGAAAAAAATACATTGTTTTTACGAGTAAACGTAATAACTTTACATTTTTCATAATTTAAAACCATATCATTTGACTTGCATCATTTCACTATTGAATTTAAGTCATTGAACACGATTGCAATCATCAGTATGTGTAATATTCAAAAATATTATATATTCAGAAATGTTATTTATAAATAGCGAAAATAATTTGGATGCACTGAATCCGAATCCGAATTCAGAATTGCTTCATTACCCCCAAGTTTTTTTTTTAAATCGCCGAACAAACACCTGTATTGCGGAAAATCCACTAGGTGCGTATAACATTTAACTGCAGGATGATATCTATATTATATTTTGACATGCTGGGGCCCAATCCGCAGAATCCCTCCATCACCCTCAAGTATTTTTACACCGTGCAAAGTAACCCTAAAATCTGGAAAATTACTTCCTAGAGATAGAACTTCAGCCATTTGATTCCCACAGATAGATTAGCGATTAGGCTATTCGAAGATGTGACCATCGTTTCCACATAAGAAATGATGTTTCTTTTTGTCTTCAAACGATCTGTGCAGCGGATTTCTTTTTCTTTTTTTTTGTTCGTTTTCCCTGTTAAGCATCCAACAGAAATCTGCCATCATATTAACATTCCACCTTCCTTTGTACTGGCGCTCCATTTCCTTGATATCTTGGTAAAACTGTTTACCCTATTCTTCGCTGCAGTCTCCGAGGTTCTCCGGAAAGTAGTGAAGATGAGAGTTTAGAAGAAACTTAGCCGTGCTGCTCTTTCAGTATAATTAATTTTTGTAATAAATGTTTCGTCTCTGAACACGGTACGGACTTGAGGGCCATACCTCAACCATACCAGGAAAATACCTTCTTTCAGTTTAGCATCACTTATTTCCGAAAACTTATCCTAAATATCCAAAACAGTCTCCATTTTTGTGAATTTTTGCTTTTCAACCTGGACGGAATTCTGTTCTTTTGGCTTACTTCCATTCATAGTGAAACTTTCCAGGTATTCTGCGTACTTTACTGTCTCCAATACTATTTGTAAATTCTCGTAAGTTTCTTTCAACTTCGTTGAACTGGAATATGTGCAAACTTAATCTCGTTAATGAAACTTTGAGGTGTATTTGTACTGCCAAAAATGCTAATCTACTGAGAGAATGAAAAATGAAGTTGAACTCCCTCTCGGCGCATCAAAATACATATAAATATGGTCTTGCTAAAAAATGAAGGGTGATGGAGCAATTCTGACCCCGGATTTGGATTCAGCACATACATAAGGGTACATAGATCTAGTCTCCGGAATAGACCACTTTTCTTTTTTGTGTGCCTGTGTTATTAAAATAAAAAGTTTTCTAAAGTCGTAAATAAAAATGTATCCCTATTTCTTGCAAATTTTATGGCAGCTAATATATGGTTTTTTGACAGGATACACTAATGAATAAGACCCTGGTCTATATTTTTTTCTATTCAAACATCTGGATAGTAGAGAAAGAAATTATAATTCAAACAAAATTACCTACCCGTTATACCAATGTCAATGACAAATTTCTTTTAATTTCACCTAAATCAACGACAATTAATTGTTGACGTTTAATGGACAGATAAAACAGTGCTTCCATCCTATTCTCAAGTAGAGTTGTCGGTTGTACTATTTGCTTTCTGATTTGGGTCGTAGTAAAATAATACCGCAAATGTGAACCGTTAAATCAAAATTACCGCAAGCACATTTATCATCAAACAGATAATCAGCGCTATAAAGCGGAACAATAAAGGAAAAAGGAAAGGTGACTAATGAAAATATTTAATAAGTTCTGTGATGAGACTGGACAAGTTATTCAGGAGTGGGAGGAGGTAATAAACAGTAAGCCCATAACCTAGATAATTGTACAGGATATTTTATTAAAAATGGCACTAAACTTAGTGAAAGATTCCTGGGATAAAAATAGAGATTGCTTGATTCTCAAACATACCTAAATATTGCTCGTTTCCGATCTGCAGGATCTCAAAATAATAGGTATTCATTTTGGGTTTATCGATAAAGAACGCTAACACCTAAATGGTGATGTGAATATGATTTTTTTCTTAACTTATCCATAATTTGGACAAAAAAAATATTAAAACCAGCTTAATTTTGTCAAAAATACAAATATTTCGGAAATATATCGTTTTTAACTTACTGCATGTTAAATTAGAAGACTGCCAAAGTAAACTTTGAACTACGTAATGTAATAATAAAAATTCTAACCAAAGAGTTGATTCTAAAAAATGTATTTTTTTATTAATTTTTGGCAACTTCAGTCGATTTTTTTCTTCTTACTGCCCTATTTTAATTTTTGATTATCCTATGCATATTTAATATGAAGGTAACTCGTGCTTAGAGGATTTGATCCCGACCGCTTTTCAGTCCCGAAATTTTCGGGATTAAAATTTCCTGATCCCAAGATTTTCGGGATTGACATTATTTTAAAAAAGTTGCAAAATAGCCTGCTTGATGAGAAACGCTCAGTGCCAGTGCTCTCAACAGAATTGCTTGCCTATCATTATAATATAAAATACAAGAAGTTTTATTCCAAGCAAGCAACACAAATTAACCATGGCATTTTTGTATTTTTGAATTTTGATTATTATTTTTAAAAACTTTTTGCTAAGAAACTTTACTTTATTACCTACTTACTAGGTTTTTCCATGAAAGTCGTCTATTTAGTCGATCTTAAGACATTTTTGTTAATGTTCAAAGTTTATTTTCATAGTTTGTTACATAAAGGTTTTTTCAATTTATGTAAGTTTAAAGAGATCTCACTGATTCTTGAAAAAGAATAACTTTAATATAAATACAGAGTGATTTTAAGTCTGGTTAGTCTGACTCTAAGTGTGATTAGTTATAGTGATTAGAGTGTATACCGCAAAATACGTTGATTATTGTATAAATTTTGATTACATTGATTTTTGTCTAAATTTAGATTTTTTATTAAAGAGCTGATTTCTGTAAGATTTTCTTATTTTTTTATTTGTAACCGAAATAGTCCCAGGATCTCGAGATCAACTAAGTATAATCCCGAAATCCCGGGATTAGAAATAAGGGCCGGAATCGAATTCTCTACTCGTGCTTTAAAAAACTTGTTCCCTAAAATTTTCAACTTAATTAATGCATTGGTTCTCAAAATATTGGCAAAATTCGGAATTTTTTTAATTGTACTTTGTTTAATTTTAACTGTAAATTGAAAAACCAATATTTTATTAAGCTATATTGCTCAAATGGCCTCATTTGACCAAAGAAACCTTCCACTAAGCTTATCTCTTATTAATGAAACATTCTAAGTATCCAATAATTATCTGCATACAAAATCGGTAAAATATTTTAATCATCTCCTGTTAAATAAATTTAAAAAATTTAAATCTCCTACCTTCTCCACTTACCTATCAGGCTTATTGGTCATCACTTCTCCATTGAAATCCCATTTATTAGTTAGTTTCAGAAGTAATACACCTTCATCAAGTTAATCAAACACACTGTATAGTGGATTTGCCATATGGCCATTAAATGATAAGATAAACTGAAACCTTAATAACTTTTTTATGTAAAATATTTTATTATCAGCTAGGCTCAAATATAATCGAGTTAAATCCAAGACAATATATATCGTAAATATTATTATCAATCAATAGGTATGAGTTACGAGTGCGTATTTTTATTATTGTCCATTCATTCATAGGATCTAGTTTTCCATTGACGTTATAAAAGCTGTTTTACATTGACAATTTATTGATCAATTAATTGATGAAGTCGCTTCATCAAGAAATTGGACAAGTGTAATGCACCAAATCAGCTGTCAAATAACTTCATCAATTTATTCATCAAGTTCTTGACGAATTAGAGCATGTTCTAATTTTCGTCAATTTCTTCGTGAAGTTCGGAAGTACCAACCCAACAGATTTCCAGCCTCAGATCAGTAATGAGGTTATGTTATTGGAATATGTAAATAATTGTGTGGCGTCGTGCTAGTTTTGCATTGTTTTTACTGATTTGTTATTTACAAAAACTAATATTTATATAATATGTGTCAGAACGGTACCGCTGTTGTATCACTACAATTATGAGTGGAAAGGTGACATTTTTGAAAATTATTTGCTTCTTTGATTCATTGGTAGAACTGATTCATACGTCAAAAAACGTGACAAAGTCTGTAGCAGTGTAAAACCACACAGTTTACCAATAAATTCGTGAACTAATTGATGAAGAACTTCGTCAATTTATTGATGAATAAATTGTCAATGTAAAACAGCTATAAGTGACATTTAGTATTTACATGGTAACACAATACAAGAATAAATTTATAATAAGTTTCTTTTTTATTTCAAAATTATGTATCTCAAATATCAGTAGTTGCTTCGTTCATGCTTTTTGATCTAAAATGATCTAAAAACACCCTGTCTAATACTTATGTATGTACTAGCATTGTTATAGAGTATTTAAACAGTGATACTAGGAATTAAAATGCTTTTGTAATTTTAATTTTATTTATTTCAAACCGAGAAAGGCCTCGCGATCTCTCGGTATGTAATAAAAAGAGAGAAGAAGATTAATTATGTTATAGTACACGTGTGGGATACCTATATCCGACAAGAGGGTCCGTTTAATTGTTGATATTGCCCACATTTTTAGAGAAGTTAGATCAGGCCGTCCGCAGCCAGTGGGCGGCGCAATCAACGTCGTCAGATCTAAAGCTGCGATTCCATTGCGCGAAATTGAGAATGATTCGCGAGTCGCTGTTTCATTTACAAAGGCAAAATGTTTCGCGAATTAAGTAGAAATTAGGTGAGCCGCCAGTTTTCGCGAGGCAAGCAAGTCGTTCGTATCTCCGACTGCAGCGTCAGCATTGGCTGTCATTGCGATGCTTTATGTGGAGAATAAAAAGAAAAAAAACAAAGAAAACATCGATGGTGGACCAAAAAAATATTTCGTCGGCGATTGCAAAGTGGAAACCAGCTTCTAAGGGATATTTTTCCTTCCAGGCTATCAACAGGTAGATCCATTTTTATGCTCATCTCTTTCGTCTTGATTCATTGTGCGTTTGCACGACGCGAAACTAATACAGCGAAACACTTTGATTCACTCTCAAAAACCGACTGACAATCCGCTCGCAGCGCAACATACTCGCGCAAACGAATTTGTGGCGCGCAACAGGTTTTCACGACGCGAATCTAGTTTCGCGAAACAATTGTGCGAGTCAATTTCGCGCAATGGAATCGCAGCTTAAGAAAGCATAACATAAAAAGAGGCAAATTGTTACTTAAACTATTATAATCTTAAGCATATACTCCTAGAGGCAGCCATCAGTGTTGAGAAAGCGCGACTGGAATGCGAGAGAGAAAGGAGAATAAAAGGACATGCTATCTCTCTCGCTTTGCGAGCTGGATTGGTCGGTGCGTGCTCCCCTCCATGCCAATGACCGTCCTGCACCTAAACCCGGACCAATCAGCTCGCGGAGCGAGAGAGATAGCATGTGCTTTTATTCTCCTTTATCTCGTACTCCAGTCACGCTTTCTCAGCACTGAAGGCTGCCTCTAGGAGTATATGCTCGAAGGTTATAATAGAGTAATAAAAGTACTACATGTACTAAAAATAATGATAAATGCGTAATTTTTTGTTAGATCTGAGGACGTCGATCACAATGCCCCTTGGGCAAACATCAGCCCTTTATTTCTTATCTGATAACTTTGCTTATAAAATCAGTGATGTGAGTGAATGAATATTTTGTTGTAAATAATTCTTAATATTATTGCCGTTTCTTTCAGTGTTTTTTTGTACAAACTTGATTCATTTACACACACAAAGCTGTGTGCACTACAGCCTATTGTACTTTTTTACTCAAACGACTCAAAAGCTATTATATTTACGAAAAAATAGAGATCACATTTTCAATTCAGAAATTATTTATAGGGATGGTTAATTATGTCCCAAAGAGGAAAATCAGTAAATTATCCAGTAAAAATTTTTTCGATTTTAGGAGACGTGTACGTAGTTTCATTTTTTAACTTTCTTCATATTTAATGGGAAAAATTATTTTTTTCTTTTGAAAGGCTATGAATCTGGAAGGAGGGGGCGGCGAATTTTTTTGCGTGACAGACGTCCTTTCATTTTCAACCTTAATTTTTTCGCACCTATTTACATCCTGTATGTATCACTTTTTAAATTCATAACTTGAAATTAAAAAATTTAAATATTTTTAATATTGAAATAACGTGTCAGAAACGACAGCAGTTATAAAATTGTCGTGGTAACGATTTAAATTCTACTTGTTAATATTGGTTTGTTTTTTTTTATAGGTAAAAAAACAATAATTCTATTCCTCAAAGATTAAAAGTTTAAAAACTCGATTCCCTTATATTTATGTAACCATATTTTATTAATGAAAACGAAAAAACATATATTTGTATTTTTAACGCAATAAATTAACAATTAATTTTATTAAGATACTGAAAATTTAAATAAAAATGTGAATTGCAAATTTTGCTTTGACTAAGAAATAGAAATTAAAGTACAAAATAAATCCTACATAATGTGGTATTTGTTGTAAATGGAATAAAATTATTAAATTAATTTGGGCATAATAAATTTTTCGTTTAACTGATTATTTTAAAATATATTTTTCTGAAATTCTGTTATATATTTTATTTTTTCAAATTTACAAAATTATTAACAGAATTGGCACTGACTTCAAATAGATGAACAACTAAACATATAATTCTATTGTTGTTTGCAACTATCTACGGGAGAAAACAAATTCATATACTCTACAAAACACCCAATGTTTGAGTGTTATTTACCTGACGGACTATATGAATTTATTTCTAGATATCCTGCAAGGGCGCCTAATTTTAATTTTTTGGAATAAGTATATCAACAATGGTTTCTCAAAGAAAATATTTAAAGTATAGACATTTCAGTATAACTGCAACTACAGACTACCAAAAATATCAAAATACAGCAATACTTACCTGATCGACAACATAGAGAATTTTGGTAGCAATAGTCCAATAGTTCATTAGATAATAAATGCTGAAAACTTAAAAAAATATATTAGTAGACATTTTATTGAACTTTATGACGGTGGTGAAGGCTATTTAGAATGATAATATCAAAAACTAACTCGAAAGAAGCGACGCTAAGTTGGCAAGTTGTAAATAAGTGGCAAAATTACGTGTTTTTCCTATCTATCAGAAAATGTGTTATTTTATGTTGTAGGTAATTTAATTGCCTAAAGGTACCTACCTGAAGTTATATATTACCAACTTATTAAATGTAAAATAAAAGTCGAACGAGGAAAAGTAAGTTTTCGAAAATTACACAATATTATTGCAAAAATGGATGTTGATTGAATTTATGGAAATGTGTGCCAAAGGCTGATTCGCGAAAATTGACAAGTTTTACCGACTTTTTAAAACTCATTAGTTTACAGGTTACAAAGGTCATATTTTCATTGAAACACAATGTTACAAACATTGTGATGCAACGAAATATATATTTTTTAATTTATCACTTGTATTTGTAATACTTATTATATAGTTAGAAACACTAATTATTATCAGCAAATATTATGTGAGTTACAAGTACATATACATATTAAAATATTTGAAAAACAATTAGATATAATTAATCTCTGCCCTAGCCCTAGAATTTGTTTATTTTATTTAGTCCTCACATTACATTGCCTCTCGGGTTATGCGCTGATGTTATCAGTCCTCGAATATAACAATATACTGAAGAAAATTGCAAATAATTGTATAGCAGAATGCTAGTTGTAGTCAATAGCCGTACCTCCATGACATCAACACCAACATTCACCTGATACGGGCAAAATAAAATAGTACGCTTGTTTTTATACAAATTTCGAGACAGTCAGTGGCTGTTAGTCTTTAAAGGTGGAAGTTCAATTGCGTCTCTTTAATTAATGGTGATAAGAGGTAAAAGTTAAGACACTAAAACAGATTTATTAACATTTATAAAGACCTCTGCATCATCTATGGCATAAATAACCTGTAACTAGGCTATTAACCATTATGAATCACGTTATCGACACTTCTCTATGATTGTTAACAGGAGAATCCAATCATCTTTTGTGTTAACATCTTAAAACATCGATTATAAAAACAGTTTTTCCTGTCGTACATCTTTTCACAAACGGCTAGACACTGAACAAATATATTTGTCGATTTTGAGTCAAGGAAAGCTCCATTTATTTAGATAAGCTATTTTCAGAAGCGTTTCGCTCTTAATGATTACACAGGGACTGCGAATAACTGAATTACGAAACCCATTATTTTTGTTAACTTAATGGAGGAAAAGTTAAAGTTCAGAACGGGATCGAGGTGGATTTGGATTATTTACCTTTTGTTTCAGTCGTTCCTGACCGCTATCGCTAAGTGATAGATTCTTAGCAACGGATTGGATATAACAGACTGACGTTCTAGATCCCATAGTATACAGTATGTCTCTCATTTGAACAGTTACACTTTCCCGATGAAATCTTTTAGAATTTAGTATCCACAATATGTGTGTTATACTTTGCGATGTATTTGAGAAAAACTGATTTTAAGCATTTCCGTCTTTTATACACTTGGTTGGTTAAAAATACTGCTAAGTCTCTAATTCCAAGGAGTAAGTGTCAATTTTAATATTCAGGAGCAGGAAACTATTTTTCCATAATAACTGTAAAGATGACACTGACTTACATATTTTTAGAGAAAAAAATGGTATGCCAATGGTTTTTCTCCCAAATAAAATGATTTTTGAAATCCTCGTTCAATTCGTAAAATAAAAGCTCTTTTGAGTTTTTGTCCTGCGATGCGCCGTTTTTGAGTAAGAAAACTTACAGTATTATTAAAAATTTGATAGTAAAAATTAAATACATTACAGGTTGACACCTGCGTGTAACATTACAACTAATATCAGACTATTATTACAAAAATTGTTGAAAATGGCCTCCGTCACTTAATATACATGGTTCCGCCTTCTCATGGAATTGCGCCCTCGTTGAAATATTCCTGGAGTATTTTTTATTCCACTACATGCTGCAATTATTCTGTCTCTTAATTCTTCTACAGTATTAATGGGACTTGTGTGCATTAGTGTATTAACATAAAAATAAATCTAAGCTATTGAGGTTAGGGGACCTTGGTGGCCATTCTTGAGGCCTACCACGGCCAATCCAAGGATTTGGATAAACAGTATGTAAATAATTGCGAACCATTACGCTGAAATGTGCTGCTGCACCATCGTGCACGTAGGTACCACATTTGGTTTCTTATTGCTACCGGAACATCCTCAAACAGCAAAGGTAATTGTTCTTGAAATAAATCGCAGTAATATTGTCCGTCAAGTCGTCCCGGCAGGAAGACTGGTCCAATAAAGTGGTCACCAATGATTCCTGCCCAGACGTTGGCCGAAAATTGGTGTTGGAAATAGGTTTCCGTTATTCCATGTAGATTTTCATCCACTCACAAATGATTGTTGTGAAAATTTTTAATGGCATTTCTTAAGCTTTGTCCGTAAATAGAATGTGCGATTCAAATTGCGGATTTTGCGCAACATTATGAAGATACCACTGACAAAAGGTCACACGCTTTGGAAAATTTCTAGGAAGTAATGCCTGTACTCCTACAATGTGGTACAGGTATAACAATTTCAGGTGTTCTTACATTTCGAGGTCTAAGTTTTCGGACACTTCCAGTTTCAACAAGACGACGATTAATATTAGAAAAGGTTCGACTATCTGGAAACAACGATTGGGAGAATCTCTGGTGATAAAGTAGATTTTCTGTAGTGAGTCTTGAAAACCGCAGAAAAACTCAATCACTGATTTTTCTCTCAAGCGGTTTCAAAAATATTAAATAATTTCCTTCTTTTTCCTAAAATTTTAACACCCCGTGTTCTCACAACCGAACATTTTTGGACCATAGTTTACAAAACAAACTATCATTAATTTTCCATGTACAATCACACCCTTTAATATTCGCATATCATTAAGGAACACCCTGTATATGTAAAAAAATGTGCAAAAAAAAATCGGAAGCGGGAAATGTACACATTTTGGTAGGAACTGCAAGTCGTCGTTGCGCCTTCTAAATATGACGTGTATTTTATCAAATTTGTAAATCTATATTCGATTCGTACTGCGTATTTCACCATTCCAGATCTAGATACTGAAATTGATTTATTAATAAATAAAGGTTTTTTAAGATGGATAAACTGCGCCATTTTTTTAATGAGTATTTAGTTACCTACCAGCGAGGTTATTTAACTCTGGATCCGCTAATATTTATTTTCACATAATTAGTACCGGTTCTTCAGATACACAGAGCGTAGGCATGCACTACTGAACAATAGCACCGCAAGTCATTTAGCTAAAGCTAATGTGTTGCGCAAATAATATCAATATTTTCATTAATTATAAGGTTGGCAAAGAAGAAGTATTCTTGTAATAATTATACGATGCAGTACTCCAGTCGAATTAGATCATAAAACCTGAAAACTTGAAAAAATTATTAGTAGACATTTGATTTCACTTTATGGCGGGGAAGAGTATGTAGAACGATAATATCAAAAAAGTACCGAACTCGAAAGAAGTGACGCTAAGTTGTAATTAAATAGTAATTTATGTTTTTTCACTTTTTTTACTGCTCACGAAGATCTAGACGACCTATCGGAATATTAGTTATTTTATGTTCTAGGCAATTAAATTACCTAGAATTAGAGGTGCCTAGAGTAATTTTTCACTAATCTCTTAACAGTAAGAGGTCGAACGCGGAAATATCAATTTTCGAATATTGCGCATTATTATTGCAAAAAGCGATAGATGTTGATGAAATTTATGGAAAATACGGTAAATCCAATGACCAACATGTGTGCCAAGCGTCGATTCAATTGACCGCGAAATTGTTGCCCCATCTATTTATTAATCAATTCCGTGTGTTGTTTTGCATCTACTTGTTTAATTACTAAACGTTAATTTTTTAAGTTAATATCGTAAATATATGTTCTAATTGATCCAAAGAAACGTATAGAAAAAGAAGAACTTCAAAAAGTAGAAATTAAGTAGCCCTTTACCAACTAACAAAGTAGAACGTGAAAACTTCTGTTAAAAAATCTCGCGCGCGACGAGGGCGACGTTCATGAGCGTGCGAGGGCCTGTCTCTCCTCCCGTCGTTCATTATTGTTAACTTTTACTGCTACTAGCGCGTTTATTACTTGAACTATCAATGTAAAACTTTTTGAAATTAAAAGTATAATCCTTTCTTTAATTGTCTCTAAAATCCCGATACGTTCAATAGCTAACGTTATTAAAAAAACTATCTTGGAAACAAAGAGAGGTAGGTGATTTGTTTATTTTTTAAATTAACGTAAAAATAATAGTCTAAGAGCCAGTGGCCGGCAGACTTACGGTATTTTGACAAACCTTATATTTTTTTATTTACTCTCTTATACCTGGCGTATATGAAATGGAGACTCAGTCCGACCGTCGCGTCGGTTGGCATAAGTTACTCAGGTATGAAAGGTGCAGAAATTTCTGAACAGACAAAAACCGAGAAAATTACATAAATCCGTAGAGATTGTCTAAATTTATGTCCCTCTATTGTTGAGAAAATAAAGCAGAATTATAAATAGTTAAGTGTGAGGTTTTTTTATCATAAACTAAAATTAACTAAATTTAATTAAGTAATTAAAACTAGTGATTTTAGTATTCATTAAAGTTATTATTAAAGGATAAAAATGAACAACATATTTATGATTAATTTAGAAACTTCTCCTTAGAAAACAAATATTAAACAATTCTATAAAAATTTACTTATATTTGTACTTTGTTTTCAGCAAACTAGATGTGAACGCATTTCAAATCAGGAAAGTGATTGACCTCAAATACTGAATAACATTCGGTATTGTTATTTATAGCGTTAAAAATTATCTTCAGTCGACGCAAGCAGTGCAATAATTATTATTTGCTTTGTTGATATTCCCATCTGTGATTTGTAATTTAACGTAAATATTTATGCTATTAATGAACATCAGCCATTTATAAGAATCCATGAATTCCGCCAATTAGTAGTTAATTTAGAATGCAGCTAGTAGCACTTTAATTTAAATACGCCAAGAACCGATTTGATCATTACCTTAAAGAAAAAAATCATCTCACATTATGCACTGGTTAAAAAAATGTCCTTTTGTGGCAAGATAAGTAACTCTTCGTCTATAAGGGTAATATTTCAGTTTTCCATGATTTATTGCAGATATTAACTGGAAACTTTGCGAAGCAAGATACACCATGATCTCGTTTACATAATTCTTATCGTTGCTAAAATTTACTTTTTAAGTAGCATTTTAAAGACAAGCATTTTTAAATATTATTTACTACAAACTTAGCCGTTTTTAACAATTTCGACAACTAAGAACAATCAGAAACCGCACTGAATCACATATTGTTCATAAATACTTATGCTGCATTTTAAACTCATCAACTTTAAGATTATTTGTACAGCGTGTAGCACAACATTGTGTCAAAAATGAAAGAGCCTTTTTTGTTGTCCAATCTTAAGAATATTTTCTTATATAAACACTTGCTCTTGAAGTTTTGAAAGTAGATAGTCTCTTCTAAACATATTATGGTACACTAACGGTGAAAAAGTAAATTTAAAATTATATAAATAATTTTACAGAAAGCCTCAATACAGTTTGCAAAAACTTCTCAATTTATTCATATATTACGTACCTACACAAAATTGTGTTTTAATATTCTGACTTGTTTAAGGATTACAGACACGGCATTTTTTTACCCTTACCCTTATCTTAAAATGGAAGTCTTCAGAATCAAATATTTTATATAAAAAAATATTCTTAAGACGGGCGTTTTTATGCGTATTTACCAGTGAATTTATAGCAGTCTTGATGAGAGTTTTAGAAAATCTAAGCAAGTTAGAAACAATATCTCTTCACTGTGCCAGTTATACAAGTTTTCTCCAGGGACAGTTTACAAGCTTACAATACATTCAGAATAAGGAAAAAAGCACATTTTTACCTCTTATGTTTATCATTACGTTTCTTGAACTTTACACGCCTGTTGAATATACAGAAAATCGCATGCGGTACTATAAACATAATCACACCCTGCCGAATGCTTTTATGAAGTTATTAACACATGAGTTACAATTATTATTGAATATTTTTACAAAATTATCGACAAAACAGTAACGGTACATTCCGATGTTTGCATGGGTGCCCATGTTTTCCGTGATCTTTCAGTGCGAAAAATTATTTTTATACGACTGCCTTGCAAAAGGGGGTTTTGCGCACGGAAAACACGCTCTGAAAACGATATTTTGCACACGCGTCTCCAGATTATGGTTTTTGTTTGATGTCACCCAAATTATGCAATGTTTCAGGTTGGCTGAGTTTCATAGCAACCGTCACGGCTCCTTTATTTTGTTGATTATATACTTCAAAAATTGTTAAATTCCCGAAGTTTGGGTGTGAAAATGAGAGATTTTACTGAAAGCAAGCGAAATATGTTCGGAACTGCTGCCCACAAAATCCAGAAGCAGGTATGAAGCTGAGTTAAGCCGATTTATGAACTGGCGACTAGCCAAAAATGTCCAAACTTTCTCAGAAAACGCAGTAATGGTGTATTTTGAAGAACTATCTAAGAAATATAAATCTTCGACGTTGTGGACGATTTTTTCGATGCTCAAGTCAACGTTAAGTGCCAATCACAACATAGATCATAGAAGCTATAAAAAGTTGCAAGCGCTAATCAAACGAAAATCCGAAAACTACGTCCCAAAGAAGTCCCAAATCCTCACAGAACATGATTTTTGCCGGTTTTTGACAAAAGCATCAGACGACAAATATTTACTTATCAAGGCGGTGGTGGCAGTTGGACTATGTGAGGCATGTCGAAGGCATGTTATCTCAAAATACAAGACACCAAAGATTACAAAGAATACAAAAACAAAGGTACCAAGGTGTTTTACAATTACAGGAAACCTTTACACTATCTTAAAAAAGTACTGTGCTCTTCGTCCTCCTAATCTGAAGACAGGCTGGTTTTTTTTAAACTATCAAAACGGAAAATGTTCAAGCCAAAACGTTGGCATCAACAAAATTAGAAACATGGCTAGGGAAATCGCCAAGTTTTTGATGCTAGAGAATCCAGAAAGTTACACGGGGCATTGTTTTCGGCTTTCATCGGCCACAATTTTAGTCAATTCTGGCTCAAATCTGCTCGCCCTCAAACGCCATGGAGGGTGGAAATCCAGTACAGTTGCCGAAGGCTACGTTGATGACTGTTTGAGAAATAAAATGGAAGTTTTGAAAAAGATAGAGTCTCCAGTGTCTTCTGCTGCCACAGAACCGAACAACGATCGTCTACTGGAATACAACAAGAAAACAACGACCGCACGCTGAAAAACTGCACTAAAAACACGACACCAAAAATATTCTCTATTACCGAAAACAAGGTGCACAATAATACTGCTTTTCCCAGCGTAACCTTGAAGGAATGTTCAAATGTTACCATAAATATTAAATATTAGTTTCTTTTGTTAATGCGTTAGCAATTTTCTTAATAAAAACGAGTTAAATTAAAAGTTGTATTTAATTTATTTTGTTAATGCGTTGGCAATTTTAGTAATAAAAACGATTTAAATTAAAATTTGATTTTTGTGGTCTCTGTTTGCAGTCGTATAAAAAGTATCGTAAAAAACTCATTTGAAAACCTATTTGCACACTGGCTCGACTGTGGACCTCGCCTTCGGCTCGGTCCACCAATATGTCTCGCTCGTGTGCAAAGAGTCGTTTTCAAACCTTCTTGTTTAATATACTATTGTATTGTATATCAACATTTCTATAATTTGAATGGAGTTTCTTGTTCTATCATTGTCTTACTAAAAGTGAGATTTCTTGTCTATAGAACACCAACCTTAATATTGCGACAAGGAATACGTTCCTTTATTTTTGACACACTGTTGTATATACAGGGTGTTTCGATTCAAACTTCCGACGTGTAAAATGTCGGAATTTAAAAATCAATAAATTGGAATTCCTCGGGCTCTCGGCTTCCATAGTTCGGTCGTGTTGCATAAATTTTCGACTTTCAGTGTCCCCATAGAAAAGTCTACGGGCGTTAGATCTGACGATCTGGGAGGCCACTCAATTGACTGCGTCCTATCCAGTGATTTGGAAAGTTATGTTTAAGAAAATCAGCACAGCTACGGCATAATGTGGTGGAGCACCATCCTGCTGAAACCACACATCCTCTTCTGGCAAAGCGTTGTCATTTTCCAATACTTAAAAAATTTATGCAACACGACCGAACTCACCTTGAAGAGAAAGTCGATGTGTGTCGGGTTTTTTTGTTTTATTTTATTCCGATATTTTCTGCGTGAGAAGTTTTAATTGAAACACACTGTATAGTGTATACAGATAAAAATAATAAATATAATTATCTGCATATATGTTTGTAATCTTGAACTAAGCAAGACCATGATATGCTCATATACCGGATGCTCAATGGAGACATTTTTTCTTTCACTATTTTCAGAACAAATTTCTCATAGAAACACTGCAACATGCCAGTTTTGGTTTTCGCTCAGTACTATAGATGAAATGAAAACTTTTTAAGAAGTCTTAAATAAAGTAGCAGGAGAAAAGTAGCAGTGGTAACATTAAAACTTTTAATCCTTTTTTCAATGATGCTTTATTTTTTAAATTTGAACCAACATGAACTGAAAAACTGCTCTTTAAAATTCTGCTGTGAATAATAAAATCTCTTTTAAAATTTCTGAAAAGGTTTTTACCCGCCTAACACATTAGGGGTGGAATCCGTAAAAAGCTATATTTCTCTTTGCAACCAAAATTGACCTGTTTCGGCGTTCCTGTGGAAAATTAGTGCGAGGATAATTCGCAAAATAGTCCAGGTGGAAACTTATTTGAACCGCCTGGATGCACAAAAAATGTATTTGATTTTAGGGTTACTTTTATTTAGAAATACAATATATTATGTATTATCTACTTGCTTCAAATAACGTATCGTCAGACGCACCATTTAATACTAGAAGTAGTTTTTAAAGTAATAGTAAAATTATTTTGAATCGAAGTATCTAACGCAAATAATGCCAACTAATCATATAATTAATTTAAAATGTGGAATATAAAATCGTTCGCAAATTCAATAAGGTTATATGTTCTTCTATCGACTCATGAAATTTTGATGTGATAATAAAAATTCGTCATATTGTTGAACATTGTAATATGTAATTTGAAATAATTAATCAATCA
Organism: Anoplophora glabripennis; assembly: GCF_000390285.2. NCBI lineage: Eukaryota > Metazoa > Arthropoda > Insecta > Coleoptera > Cerambycidae > Anoplophora > Anoplophora glabripennis. The sequence continues at coordinate 107,774 of NW_019416332.1, read as the reverse complement.
TTAATTAGTGATTCCTAAGGTAAAAATACTTAGTAAAGTAAAAAATCTACCTTAATTCAAAAATACTTCTTCATTTAAAAGTTCCAGTCTTACTTTTAAATGGTTTTTCATAAATATCTGTTTCACTGTATATCTAGAAAATAAAGATTTTTAAATTATATTAACATGAACTTTTTTTCATTCCTTTAAGAAGATTGTGCAGATTTAAAAGGATTCGGTAAATATTATTTCCAAGGATCCTCTCAGTTTCCGCTTTTGAAAAAATTCTTTTCCACTTTTGTCAGGCAATTCAATTTTTACAAATAATTTTTATTATATGTCACTACCCATTAACAATAAAAATAATGAAAAGTAATATCAACTGTTCTTATAATAAATGTGATTGCCTTTGAAAGTTTCTGGATATACTTCGTTCACAAATCTTTACACATTTTGAAAAAAGTATGTAGAAGAAACACATTTCTGCGTGGAGGTTTAGTAGCAATTCTTCAGGTAAATTGGACAAGTTTGAATAAAATTGAAATAAACTTTTCTGTTCGGATTACTTGACAGTCTTTCAGGGCCAAATTATTAAAGCAAGTTTATCTTACAGTTAACTAACTAGAAGATTAGAATGTATTATAGTTAGTTAACTGTAAGATAAACTTGCTTTAATAATTTGGTCCTTATGGGACAAATTAAATATGTAGTCACTGGTTATACCCAAATGCCTTTTATGAATAGCGTTGGGATTTTCATCGCCACAGACATGGTCATTATGAAAATTAGTGACTCATAACTTTGTTCATTGGTATAAAGAATTTTCATATTAAAATTAAGACTATCTCTAACTATACTAGCAAGAAAAAACCGAACTGGAAATTAACTCCCCTAAATCTTGAATACTGATCGAATACGATAAGGCTTAATAAGTTCTTTTTTATAATCCAAGTGTTAGTGCTTTTCGAAAATATTGTTATGAACTCTTCCTCAACTATAGTCTCACTGCAAGCTGCTTCGATTTCAGCTACTCAGTTCGTTATATTGAAGCATTTTTTTTCTGAAAACGTCTTCACGTAGGTAGATTTTTATAATCAACAGCAAAAAGATACTATGTGAAAATCGATTCCTTAAAGATGTAGAAGTTAATATATCTACAATCTATTTTTTTATGCAAATATTTTCGTTTTTTAGACGAAATCTAGCAATTTTAAAAGAAATTCAATTGTAAGGTATGGAATTGAGAAATAATTCGGAAACTCAGTTGATTTCCTTAAATCAGATACAATAAGTCATTTCTCAAATATTTATGAAAAACCATATCAAAAATAAGATTTTAACACTCTGTAACTTTTAAACAAAGTATTTTTTGACTAAGGTAAGCTGACCTAGGATTTTCCTCTATAGAACAATCGTTTTGCTTTGGAGTTTATGATTAGCTGGTATTGATTATGTTTCACTGAAAAATACATTTTGTGTCTAGATTGTCTTAGTGTTACTAGTTACACACTACCCTTCGAACTAGATTATCCGAAAGTGTAGCTCTAAAATGATATATTTAAGATAAAGAGACAAATGCATATATGTAAGGTGTCATTTTTATATACAGGGTGGGCCAATGGAAACTTTCCACCCCGATTTTTTTGGTTTAAAATAAAAATCTGAGAACACGCTCGGACACGTCGACTTTTGATTTGAAGGGGAACTATTTTTCAGTTTTTTCATCCCCGTAGCTTTAACCCTCTAGCTGGGGAAAGAACAACCCCCCAAATTTGAATAGGGGATAGGGGTCGTGCCATACCTCTTTTAACAGGACTCATCGAGTTGTTTATGACCCTACAATTTCACCTCATTATTTTTATCCGTAACGAAATGATAGCTTGTCAAAATAAAAATACTTACTAATTTATTAATTAGGTCTACACGTGAACTTTATCTAACAAACTGTTCAAAATGTCCGCCATTAACATCCATGCAATAATAAAATCGATTCTCTATCTCTTCTCTAACATTCTGCAACATATCGGCAGTTATCCTGTGACATTCTACAGTTATGCGTTCTTGCAAAACTTGAAGAGAAGCTGGCTGTTTTATAAACTCTAGACTTCAAATGGCCCCAGAGAAATAAATCTAGATAGGAAAGATCAGGGGACCTTGCAGGCCACTCAATAGATCTCGTACGGCCAATCCAATGACCTCTAAAATATTGGTTGAGGAATTGCCGAACGGGGGCTGCATAATGGGCTGGAGCCCCATCTTGTTGAAAAAACACTTCATGTTGTGACAAGTTATCTTCGGCAATAATCTCCCTTATTCTAGGAACAATATTGTCTCGAAGCAAAGTAAGATACATCTCTCCAGTCAAATTGTCTTGCAAAAAGAATGGGCCGATCAAGTTATTGCCTAAGATACCTGCCCAGACAATCAACTTTTCAGGATGTTGAGTGTGAGACTCTCTAAATAAATCTTTCTCTGGGGCCATTTGAAGTCTAGAGTTTATAAAACAGCCAGCTTCTCTTCAAGTTTTGCAAGAACGCATAACTGTAGAATGTCAAAGGATAACTGCCGATATGTTGCAGAATGTTAGAGAAGAGATAGAGAATCGATTTTTTATTATTGCATGGATGTTAATTAGTAAGTATTTTTATTTATTTTTATTTATTTTTATTTTGACAAGCTGTTATTTCGTTACGGATAAAAATCATAAGGCGAAATTGTAGGGTCATAAAGAACTCGATGAGACCTTTAAAAAGAGGTATGGCACGACCCCTATTCCCTATTCAAATTTGGGGGGTTGTTCTCTCCCCAGCTAGGGGGTTAAAGCTACGGGGATGAAGAAACTGAAAAATAGTTCCCCCTCAAATAAAAAGTCGACGTGTCCGAGCGTTTTCCCAGATTTTTATTTTAAACCAAAAAAATCGGGGTGGAAAGTTTCCATTGGCCCACCCTGTAGATAATTTCCGAAGGCAATAATACTTTCTACCTACCTAACTTCGCATGCTTTATGAATCAACAAATAGCTGCAAACTGTCATAATATCAGATTATTTCACCAAGCAGTGATTGAGATGCGGAGATACCTACCATAAATTTTTTAAAAATTTCAAAACCTTGTTTTTCCCATACAGAATCTCAAAATTAAAAACATTTTTAGACAAATTTTTTGTAGTAGTATTTATCACCTGCTGAAGTTATCAGATCGATTTGACTCGCCCTGTATATTAAGTTAATATCGATTTTCCCTATTTTTAAGTTGTTAATTTTTTGCCATTCATTGATCTCTTTATTTTAAACCTTCACTTTAGGTCGTACACTCGCCAAATAATAAAATGTGCATGATTCCAGAATAGTTTCTATCTCAAAATTCTAACTTGTAGGGTTGTGTATTGATTCACAGATGTCCGCTACGAATATGTGGTAGACCAGCAGCCGATCGGCAAGCTCCTTTTTGACCAGTGGTGCGAAGAGAAGGGGCCGCGCTACCACCGGTGTGTGAAGTTCCTCGACGCCGCCAAGCGTTATGAGGTCGAAACCGACGAGCAGCGCCTGGAGCTGGCCAATTCCATCAAAAAAGAGTTCATGGTCGGCGCGGAGGGGCAGGAAGGTATCTCGTTGCCGGAGATCGGGGTGGCCGTGTCCTCCTGCGATAAACTCACCAACGGACACAAGGATCTCTTTGCTCCGTGCATGCAAGCTGTTAAAGACTGCCTGGCGGGAGAACCGTTCCAGGAATTCACCAAGTCCATGTACTTCCACCGGTACCTCCAGTGGAAGTGGCTGGAATCACAGTCGGTCACCTACAAGACCTTCAGGATGTACCGAGTTCTGGGTAAAGGCGGATTCGGAGAAGTGTGCGCGTGTCAGGTATGTTTGAAAAATTAATTGCATTGAATTCAGAAACACAGACGTGCGCATGTTGAGGGGTCGTCTGTTACCATACTGATTCGACATTGATTGTTACCTAACTATGTTCACTTACAACGTTTACTAGTCAAAGTTAACGAATATTGTTCTCAAACAATGTTTCATCATGTTAGTTAACATGATGAGGCGTCCATATTAAAATGAATTTAATATACATTATTCAAATGAAAAAATTCATGACGTAATAGTTACTATGCAATAAACTTTGGTATCTTAAGCTTAATGCAGGATGTTATTCATTGGGATTAAAGTTTTGGAAAGAATATTAAGTGACCAGAAAAAACAGCTTTTACTTGCATTTACTTTTTAGGCTATTGACTGCAAAATGTTCTTTATAAAATAATGTATTTGTATAGAATTTCAAGAAAAATATGTCAAAAATTATTCTCGAGGTATATGAAGTTTTAATCGACAGTTTAAAGGATACATTAAACGTGACCTCTTCATTTACTTTATTTTTTTGGATTGTATTCAGTACATTTTAATTCTACGGTACTTTAAAAATAATTATCCGTTTGAATGAAGTCAAAAAATGTTCCTAAATTGTGCTAAAAAAATACTTCACCTACGTTAGCTATAGCTCTAATTCATTCATTCAAGCGACATTTTTCCACGGTATGCCGCTAGAAGAGATACCATTTTTTTTTCTTGAGAGCTCGCTTTCAAATTCACTTTTGTGTGATACCACCAAACGTCTTATTTCTTCGTTGTATTGTTCACATAACTTAATTAGTTTTGTTACATTACCATAATAATAATGTGGTCTTTATTGCATATCAAAAAAGTGATTATAACAAATATATCAAAATGAGTGGCGATATCCAACAGAGTTGTTCAGTATAACCACCCTCATACAAATATAATTCCAAAAGAAAAAAACAATATAAAAAAATATAAATCAGAAATAACTATGTAAGGCCTCGACTAAGTACAAGAAATTCTTTGATCTTTTTTCTGAATATAGCAATGTTACAAGATAATTTTATGTTTATTGGTATCGAATTTAATACATTTGCAGAGTTATAGCTAAAGCTGCGATATACAGGACAGGCTAGATGAATTACAAAACGTTCATGTAGTTGTAGATTAAACCATTTAAAACTGTAGATATATGTTCATATTTTCTAATGTTATAACAAAACGTAATGCAAGCATTTTGAATTTTTCATTACATTTTCTTATATACTGCACGTATTTTTTGTACAAGGAAAGGTCCGAAATGAACTTGACAAAAATTGTATAACATTCAGAAATATATCGCTTGCTGAAGGAACACTGAATTATGTTAGCGAACAGTGTTGTTAATAGGATGCAAAAAAATTTAAACTGTATTAACACTTCTCGAACATTTTCATTGTTAGCGGACAATATTAGTTAATATTGTTCGTATCCGTGTGGACTTGAAAAACTCTGAATTTTGTTAGCGAACTGTGTTATTAGGTCGCAAATATTATGAATATTAATGAAAATTCAAATTTTTCTGACATTGTTCGTATTCGAACATAATTAGCCAAAAAATTTATTTTTCAATGATATTTTCTACAAAACAATTGAACACGTTAAAAAAATGGACAGCCAAACACATAATTTCTTAGATGGAACACCCTGTAAATGTTTACCAGTTTATTAGAAAGCTTTTCGAGGATTACAATGATATAAAGTCTAATCTGTAATAATGAAAGATACAACCATAAAAATTTGCCATAAATTAAGTCTTGCCTTGGAAAAATGTTTGTTATTTTTTGCTTAATTACGTGTCTCTGCCGCTATGAAAGAAAAAATAAAATAATTAATTCTCGCAGAAATACCTAATTAAATAAAAAAAATAGTAATAAAATATACATAGCTATCAGAAATAAACAAGTAATTACAGACTTTTTTTACTAGACGATCAATGGCAACTAAAACAAAGTCTTCTTACACATATTACATCTATTTGATCATGTGTTCCTTGTTATTATGGCTAAAAAATAAAACAAAGAGTTTAACGCTATTACGTAAAAATATACATGGAAATCATTAACATCAACATGTTGCCTCGATGTTGCGACCATATTTTTTATAGTCATATCCTTCAAAGGTATATGAAGCCGTATTTATTAACATCGCAACATCGAGACTACATGTCGCTCGAATGATGTCGTACAGCATCATGGATACAGCCTAAATTATTGATTTCACAGCTAATATGAAACAGTTTTTTTGTCATATTTTGTTTTAATTAGTTTTTGCCATGATTAATTTCACATGGAGAATCAGTATAGGAATAGTAATAAATGTATAGAACAATTTAGAAATGATAATGATTTGATTTGAAATCAGGTACTGAAAAAATATTGCGACAATCATGTATAAACAATTTTGTAAAAATTGCGTTCAATAGAACTGTGAAACCATAACAATTTAGTAGCGAAGTGAATATCAGTAGAATTTCGTGCTTGTTCGGATTAAATGTTACCTGCAGATTGTTCAATGAATATAGAGTAAAATAACCGACCCTTACCTAGACATGCTGCTGGCATGAGTTTATTTATGTTGTCATGGTTTTCGAATTTTTAGATTGCATCTATGAAAAAAACTAAATTAGGAATGTTTTACGCAAGTCTGAAGAATTTCTGCTATATGATATTGCTTTTTTATTAGGATTTTCTAATTCCAAGGCCACTGATTAGTTTTTATTCAAATTTTTAAGTTTATTTCTTCAATTGTTTTTGAGTACTCGCTCAAAAACTGTTTCACGCCCAGCCCTTGATCGTAGAATTCTGAAGGAATTCTTTTAGGGGAATGTTTTACTCGTTTTATTTTTTATTTATTTATTTTATTTTTTCTTTATTTTGATATAATAATCCTGTTTTTGAATCCAATTAATTTTATGCAGATATTATGGACATTATGCTATGTTACCTTTATAACAATTATTTGGTGTTATGGTCCATAGTAACAACTTGAAAGGCCATGTGATCTAAGGTCACAGAATTATATCCTCAACGTCAAAGAAACCGCTAAAAGCTTATTTTTTTATATATTTATCATCGTTGGTATAAGTAGAAAATTGCCGTCGCATACCCATCTAATCCAGTGCTGTGGAAGATTTTCATCGAGATAAATTCTCACATCCCCCTATCAGAGCAGCTTCATTTTATCTTTATCGGCGAACGACATTATTGATGTCTTCTTGCAATCTGGATTGTAAGCGGCTTATTGTGCCGAAACTCTCTACTCAAACTACACCACTGTTGTGCGCTTTAATATTCCCAGTAATTTATTTTTTATAAAATATTTAAGTAGTCTTGTATATTAAACAGGTAGGTATGTACAGGGTGTCTCAATCTCGACAGTATGGGCCTACTGTGAGGATACAAAAAAATTAAATAACATTTGGGACACGTGGTGTTAAATGGGATGAGATAAACTCCATTTTTAATCGAAACTATTATCTTTGGCAGAAACGACTCATGACGTCATAAATTATATTTTTTCCAGAAACATACCCAATTTTCCTGTTAAAAATCTCTCTTTTTTGTAATAAACTATTATTAGAAAAATGTTTCTGTTTAAAAGTTATAAGCAATATCGTCCTAAAGAGTATCAAAATAAATACCACCTAAAAATCACATTAGCGGTGGAAGGATCAAGTAGTTGTTGGAAAATAATTGAATGTTCGTTGTTTAAAGTGCATAAATGTCATTAAGAATAAATAAAAGGATTAAACTCGATAATTCTTTAATAGAGTTAAAACTAAAGGTGATGATAACAATAACTAAACTTAAAAAATGAGGCATGATAACAATAACTAAACTTAAAAAATGAGGCAAACGCTTTCATACTACATATATTACAATATATTTTCTATATGACCTCCTCTCATTTCAAGACACTTATCCAATCTTCGCGTGACTTCTTTATGGGCTGCGTTTATTAACATTTCGCCGCTTAACTCATTACAAGCGTTTGTGATTTTTTCTTTCAAATTATTAATATCTCGCGAAGGTGTTTTGTAAACCTTATTTTTTAAAACCCCCCATAAAAAAATCAAGGGGTGTTAGATCTGGTAACTTTCCGGGCCACTGAATAGGTCCAATAAGCCCAATACATTTTTCTGGGAAAGTTTTATCTAAATATTGCTGCACAATTCTGGCCTTGTTGGGTGGAGCCGCGTCGTGCTGAAACAGTAAGTTTCTCCTTAGCTGCACATTCTCCAGAAGTGAGGAAGTTCTTCTGGTAGGAAATTTAGGTAATTCACGCTGTTCAATGTATGTTCATAAAAATAAGGCCCAATTAATTGCCTACCGATGATGCCGCACCATACATTTACTCCAAAATGGCCTTGATTTTGAACTGGATTTACAATGTGGGGATGGACCAATGGACCAGTAGTGTTCGTTGCGCCTGTTTGGCAAACCATTACTGACAAACCCACTTCCGTCCGTCCAAAGAACGTGCCGAAAGTGGTTCTGATTAACAGTTTCTACATTTACTACAATTTGAGCTATAAAATTAAATCTGTTTTCAATATAACGCTCAGGCAAATACTTCAAATTGTGAATTTTAGAGTCTCTCCTCTCCTAGCTAAAGAAGCTAAAGGAGCTGTAATTGTGAATTTTAGCTCTCCTCTCCTCTCCTAGCTGTATTAACATTGTTTCTTACCCTTCGGTTAATTATTATTTGATTTTTCCCAACAGAAAATGCATCTTCATTGCGTCACAAGGTCGCCTCAAATCTTAGGTTCTGTGATCAGGAATGAGGCGTTCGTATTGAATAATGACAAGTATTTTGTGACATTTATGTACTTTAAACAACGAACATTCAATTATTTTCCAACGACTACTTGATCCTTCCACCGCTAAGGTGATTTTTAATAGGTATTTCTTTTGAGACTCTTTATGACGATATTGCTTATAACTTTTAAATGGGAAGTAGTACAGAAAAATTTCTCTAATAAAAGTTTATTAAGAAAAATCTAACAGGAAAAAAATTGGAGTATTTTTCTGGAAAAAATATAATTGATGATGTTATTTCATTAGTCGTTTATGTCAAATCCCAAAGATAATGCTTTCGATTGAGTATGGAGCTTACCTCATCCCATTTAACACCATGTGTCCCAAATTTTATTTAAATTTTGTATATCCTCACAGTAGGCCCATAATATCGAGTTTGAGGCACCTTGTACAAAGTACATGTATCTACATAGTCCTGCATTTAAGGATTCGATTCGAGATAGAGCCGTTGATCAAAAAGCATTATTTAAAATTATTTTCAGATATACAGAGTGATGTATGAAAGCATGATCGTTGCTTGTATAGGACGTCAGTTATTCCCTATTCCTTTGATAAATAGGGGAATTTTTTGCCTTTAGAATTACGGACATTTTGTATTGAAAATATGAAAGAACGTGCTTCGTTTCATAAAAAAGTTACTCTTGTTCGATTTCGATACATCCCTTGGTTATCGAGATATTTGCATATACAAATTTCTGTGCATTTAGTTTTAATCATTTAATCATCAAGTGCAGTTTCAAATCAATTTATGGGCAGGAATAATTGGACATCATTTAATAGGACCTGTTGAATTACCGCCTAGGCTAAATGGTCAGAAATATTTACAGTTTCTCCAAGAACACTATCCAATCTATTAGAGGATCTTCCCTTACAAACACGCATTAATATGTGGTTTATGCGCGATGGTGCTCCACCTCATTTTAGTTTAAGAGTTACGGGAGATAGGGTTTATCCAGATCGATGGATAGGCCGGTCTTGCCCAGTATCCTGGGCGCCTAGATCACCAGATTTAAATCCTTTGGATTTCTACTTCTGGAGTGATTTGAAAAGACTTGTTTACGCAACTTCTGTGGCAAGTGAAGATAGACTGCGGCAAAGGATTTTCCACCATAACCAGGAAATAAAAAAATATATTTAAATTATTTGGAGAGTACAGCCAACACTAATTAGACGTAAATACTTAAGGCGGTGCTCATTTTAAACAATTTTTATAGTAATTAGTAATTTTTAATCGTTAAGTAGATATTTCTTAATTTTCCCATTTTTTCTGTTTTGTTTGTAATTTTCTCTTTAAACGGTTTATGTTTTACTTTCGCTTTAAGTTGTTTTTTAGAGAACTGTAAATAATTTGGTTCATACGCTAGTTGTCAAGTCGCATTATTTTAATTTAAGGATTAAAAGTTGCTTAAGGGCGCCGTTTTATAGACAAGAAATCGCACTTTTGGTAAGACAGCGATAGCACCTGATAGATAGTAGAATCCAGGAAGTGGCGGTCTCTACTAGCGTAATGCCAAACTAGAACAACTTCATAATACCACATAGCAATCGACGTAAAGATTTCTTTAATCGGTAACTATATATTCTCAGGACATTGGTAAGCCTATTATCGTCCAGAGCCGCATTAGGGAAAATATGTGCAATGAACAAGAATTGTCAGATAATTTTAATATTTGCACAGAAAAATAATATAATGACCTACAGTGTTTTAATAAAATATTGGATGTGGAAACAGAGGAATACTATACTTGATACTATCAAAAATTTAAACATTTATTATAGTGTTTACGAAGATAGTTGAAACCGTATAAAAACTAAAAGTC
>NW_019416332.1:59272-97074 GCF_000390285.2 Anoplophora glabripennis | reverse complement strand
AAAACTTCATGTTATGTAGAATCATCACACCAAATTTCATCAAAATCGGTTCGATAGATTTTGCATAATAATTTTGCAATCCAGATTAAAAAAAAATTGCAAATTTTCAAATTTTTGCACAGCAAAAACCAAGGCCCTTAGATACTTGAAAATTTAGTCACATATAGAGGAGCTCTCGAGCTTTCAAACTTTTTTGAAAATTTCGAATCCGTGAATTAGGAGAGCTCTGGCGCTTGTTTAAACATTGGTCGAATTTTTGTACTTATAAACAATTAGAACTTTGTGAATATTCAATCAAATCAAATTTTTTAAAGCAGGTTTTAAAAGTTCTTGGATAGACGCTTGTTTAAAAAAAAAAACAGAACGATTGATCAATTAGTAACGTAGTTATAGCCGATTCAATTTCGAGCAGGCCGAAGCGGCCGCGCTCTCTGCTTTCCCCACCACCACCACCCGTACGATTTTATTGAATTTCAATTGCATAATAACTTTAAACACGTTTTAAAGTAGGTTGCCAATGAAGAAAATTATTGTAATCTTAGACCTCGGAATACCAAAGGTATTTTTCGAAAAATTAGCCCGGAGGTCCCAGTACATTTAGTGTAAATGACGGCTATAATTACGTAACTAATTGATCAATCGTTCTGTTTTTTTTTTTTTAAAGAAGCGTCTTTCCAAGAACTTTTAAAACCTGCTTCAAAAATTTGATTTGATTGAATATTCACAAAGTTCTAATTGTTAATAAGTACAAAAATTCGACCAATGTTTAAACAAGCGCCAGAGCTCTTGATATATACATATTGTGCCGCCAAAAGTTAATTTTCAATTCTAGTGATATTTGAAAGCCAAAAAGCCAAAAATCTCCGTGGATATACGATTCACCCAAATATGGCTTTTTGAAACAGATACCGTCTGGACTATTATACTATTTAACGCCGTTGAACATTTTTCTTTGAGATTTTTTTTTTTGAAGTGTAAGGTTTATGCCAACGAGCTCACGACCACCCACGCCTTGAAGGAGGGAAATTGAGCGCTGTATCAACGAAATTTAAACTGATTTATGCAAAGTTTAGGTCACCCTTTAGATAGGATATTCCTTTCAAAATCAACGGTTTAATGTCAATTGATTGGAATCTCTGAAAACTAGTACACAACTTATGGATAATGGAAGCTGAGATCCCTGTCTCCTACCCTTTTAATAATACGATTAAATATCCGATTTTAAATATTTAACTGCGCACATTCGTAAATAATAGTAATATTTTTTCATATATTAACGAAACAGTGCGACAAACTTCAAGTCTTCACAATTACGTCAATATAGTTACCCACCTTTCAGAAAGTTGAGGAAAAACTGGTATGGTAGTCTGCCGGCTTGTTTTATTGCATTTATAAATGCTTTTACGTCAAATAACAAGTGTAAAAATCCATTATTGTACATTTATGGCTAAGTTCCATGGTTATATTTCACGCACGTATTTATAATTTTATCATTTACGTTTTTTGTATTATTTAAGATTTAAGAATCAGAAGGGTTTAAAGAAATGCATGAAAGGCTTGTTAAAGAGTCTCATTTTGCTACTTTTGCAGTGCAATAATGAACAAACAAACCGTCTTATAAATATATCTACGTGGTGTCCCAAACTGGCAGTGTAATACTTAAATTACACTGTACAAGTAGGTAGCAGGGATGTAATATTTGTCACTTTTTAATTCACTTTAAATTCAATAAAAATATTAATAAAACAAGAGTTTAGAGCAATAAATTTTCCGTTATTTAAAAATATATAACTGTATTTTTCCGTGTTTACTTTGTCACCTGTGAAAACAAAACTTATTTAAATTAACCTTAATTAGTTTTTTATAACTATTTTTACCTTGCCAAAACTTTCACGCGAAGAAAGCGGACTATATATTTGCTTTTTCAGCATGAGATATTAGGAATGTAGTACTATTTTTTATGTAGTAAAAAATCGGACACGGAAAAAGAAATAATATTTTTTTTTCATTTTCCAGGCAAAAATTCCACAAAAAACAACCCTTGACCTATCTTTTTGGCGCAACAGTCTATTTAATTCTTAATTTTCTTCTATATGGTAGAAGTAGAAAGTTTGTTCTTTATTTTAACTATATTAAAGTAAAAATAAATAACTTATATGTTAGTAATTAAGGGAACAATCAATATGTGCTTTAACTCCTAAAGCGACTTTTAAACAGTCATATTTTTATGAAAACAGTTAATAGACATTATGAAAATGCATTTGGATATTTATCATAAATCGTTCTGGAAGTATTCAAGTCAAAATAAATCTTATCACACCGACCCAGCCAATGTTCTTCCGTTGTACAATAGTGGCTAAGTGGTTGTCTACTTCCCTAGAACTGAAATATGTGTAAACCTAAAGTTATCATTGTTATCGCGATATATAAATAGACATACTTAAGAAACGTAATATACCTATGTGGCCATTTCAGCATTTTTTATGAGAATTAGAGCGATAACACCTAAAGTGAGTCATCCATTGACTTTAAATATACATTATAAATTATAATTTAGCCCTTATACTAGTAAAATCATCAATTCTTATTTCAAAAAGATATATTTTGCATTGAATGAAATTCAGTTTTAAATATCCTCGGATTATTGGGTATTCAATATGTAACTAACAATACTTCACTTTACAATTAGATTGACCTTTGTTTACAACTAGCCACTAGTACGGTGTTTCCAATGAATATTTATATCCTTCCTGTATATTTGCTAATTGCTAATTTAGGTGCACTAGAACTTAGAAACCATGCAAAAAAGTAAAGTGACCATTTCCGTAAAAACATGAGGGAATTGCTACGGCATTATTAAATAAAAGTTCATGTTTGGGCCTAATGTGTATTAAGGCATTAAAATACTTCATTCAGAAATTTAACTGTATTAGATGCAAAGTAGTGTGACGTTATCAGTTCGTTCGTTCGTCGGTCACTATGATGCCTGCGCGGCGGCTGTTACCTCGGGGGCCAGTTTCTGTTTAGTGTGCAGCTCTATTTAGGCAGCTCCAGTGAAGACACGGTATGTCCACGGGCTAGAGAGAGTTAGACTTCAGACAGAAATAATAGTCACATTAAAGAAATAGTTACCTATATAAAGGTTATCTACTGTCAGTCTTACACTGTTATAAAGTTAGGGTTAGACGGTGACAAGCGATTACGGTATAAAACCTGATTCATCTTCTTTAATTACGACGATTCCACGCCACGTCTCCGGTCAACTCGGGAGACTTACGCATTGGATATGCACGGTACTTACTTCAGTGACTAGACGGTTGCTGGACATGATTGCTCGCTTTGCTGCTCGCTCAGGAACCGTATTCCCAATTCAGCTCAGTTGCCAGGCTCAGCTTCTACGGCGATCGGTGGCGGCTGCGCAGTCTTACAAGCTGGAGAAAAATCTTACCACTTGGTGATCTTCCTGGCGTGCTGCCGGACTGGACTGCTCGCTGCGACGGGTCAACATGAACTTAATTCCTGATTCAGCTCAACTGCCAAGCTTCTGTGCAGTCTTCACAAGCTGAACTTGAAAAAATCTTACTTCAAACAGTGACCTTTCTACTGGACTGGACTGATCTCGCTGTATGGTGGTTGTCGAGTTTCGACTGATTTTAGACTCTAACTGCTAGACGGGCTCAGTGTGCCAGCGATTTCGCGCTCGCGCCGTGTCGGGTTAATTTAAACAGTGTTAAGAGATGCAAATAGCGATGCGTTATTATACATTTATTTAAATATTATTGGAAAATTAGAACTCGGGGTGTCTCAGAGCCCTGTCTGAAAATCACTTCGTCACAATAGGTATTAGTGTACAAAAATTAGACAAAACGATTTGCACCTCCAGTTGGAAGAATTTTTAATACATTGTAGCGTTATATCCTATAATATCCTATATTTAATTAAGAAAAGTTCCAAAAACTTCCAGCTAGACAATAAATTCGTATTGAAAATTTAGCCATCTTTTCACATATTAGCATAAAGTTAAATAGTATGTCAAACTAATTTATTTTTATATGAAATCATTTAACTGGAAATTTGCAAAGATAATACAAAAGCGAAACGAATTTCGCGGACAGTCGTGACATGCTAGACCATTGCTAGACTAAGCTTTAATTGCGCCATCTGTTAATAGGAAGTTCAACTAAAACAACTGTCTTTTATTTACTAGTAGAAAGACCGAGAGGTTATTTAAATAAGAAGTTTTCTGTAATAACATGTCCATGGTCTAGAACGCAGTAAGATTAGTGATAATGGCGTTTTTTCGATAAATTAAAAAAAACTTGTGTAAGACATTATTAGCGAAATTGTTTAAACAAACACCTACTTTTGTAACTTTAAAATGATCTCTCTTTAACAATGCATTAGAACTATATCGAAATTAATTTCAACAAATCTTGTTATATCTTAAACAAATTCGTCCTACAGTCAAACTTGATAGATTGAAAGCGTATTTCAAGTTAAAAAGCTATAAATCCGAATTTGGGGAAATCCATTTGAGTCATTAATTTCATGTAAGTTAAGTTATCATTAGTTACACCACAGACAATATAGCTTATCGCCACAGACTGCGTGTTAAATGATGGAAATTGGCCCCTAAAATGGATGCAGGGTCTCCTTAGCCGGCTTCCAGCTATAAAATTTAGCGTGGTAACTCTTCTACTTGGTAATAGGCGGCAGTTCTAGCGGTGGCTTTGTTGCCAAATGATAACTGCCAAATAAATTCGATGCATTCAATTATGTATTTAAAGAGATATGGAACTTATCTTTTGTTTGGAAATGGCATTTGTGATAAATGCTAAATAAAATAAATCAAGTTAGAATTAAAACTATGAATTTCCCTAATTAATTATTTATTTTATATCACCTTGGAATGGGAGAATTCAGAAACTTGAAATTAATGTTTTTAGATTTGTGCGTCGACTTCCAGTTTGGTACGATAAAAACACCTATGTTTAAAAAAATTGCATTATACAGGTTGTGTATCCTTAGATGGGTACTGCCTCTTATTGTTGATTTCTTTAGTTAGGTAAAATAATTATTGACACAAGTGTTGCATATCATGGATGCCATTGGTAGTGCTCATATTTGTGACACAAGGTGTTCAAAAAAATTAACACAATGTAAAATGGCTGGAACCTTAGGGAGTAGTTGAATACGGAATTTATTAAAAAAAAAACAACAAATCATCAATCAATGATCCCTTACAGAGATAAGATAATGCGTTCTCTATTGCTATTGCAATTTTTGACTAACTTTTTTGTTTTTCGACATACGGACTTCGGACCTTTTCCATTCAACGCAGAACCGACAATCAGAACCAGGCGTGTGGGGGAGATTTTTTTAATCATTTTTTCGATTCAACGCACCGTTGCCGAGTTATAAGATCTTTTTTTACTGTATCACCTCACACACCTCTTGTTTCCGAAATTTATTTTCCACATACAGAGTTCGACCTTTTGCATTCAACGCAGAAGGGACAATCAGAACCAGGAGTGTGGGGGAGATTTTTTAAATTATTATTTTTTCGATTCAACGTACCGTTTCCGAGTTATACGGCCTTTTTGCTATATGACATCGCATGCTTCTTGTTTCCAAAATTTATGTTTGACATACGGACTTCGGATCTTTTGCATTCAACGCAGAACGGACAATCCTAAGAGTGTGGGGGAGATTTTTTCAATTATTTTTCGATTCAACGCGCCGTTTCCGAGTTATAACTCATTTTTTACTGTATCACCTCACCATACCTCTTGTTTCCGAAATTTATTCGGACCTTTTGCATTCAACGCGGAAGGGACAATCAGGACCAAGGGTGTCGGGAGATTTTTGTTATTATTTTTTTGATTCAATGCACCGTTTCCGAATTATAAACACTATTTTATTTATGATGTCACACACCGTTGGTAACGATTTTTTTTTAGACATGCGGACTTCGGACGTTTTTCACTCGATCACCAATCAGAACCATGGGAGATTTTTTGATATTTCGAGAATTTCCGAGGTACAAGTAAATACTGTTTTTTTTTCTTTCATATATTGTGACACCCCACTCTGCCTCACCCACCGAATGCTCTACTCAGAACCAATGGGAGATTTTTTTATATTTCCAGCCATTTCCGAGTTATGAGCAAAATCCGTTTTTTTTTTCGAATGCATTGTGACGTCATAGCTCGATGATGATGGGTAAAAAGGCTTCCTCCCTAGGTGTCCTGAAGATGCTGGGGAAGCCCTAGAAACTCCAGCAGAGAGAGACAGACAGAGAGAGAAAAGCCCTCTATGAGGACAAAGTCACTCTATCTATCTCGCACATAATCGACAAAAACGACAGAAACGAACCTTGCTTTAAAAATACATGGGATTTATCCATTATTAGAATAATCCATTTTAATTAAAAAAATAAATAAAAAAAACAGAATGGGTTATTCTGATGACGAAAAATAAAACATAATTAAACTGTATTATTCAAATAACAATAATGTGCAAAAGTTCTTCAGGAATGTCGGCAAATTTATTTTGGAGGACAATCCCGTCAACGAACACTATAAAAAATATTATCAGAAACCTTAGGTGCCCAGAAAACAGCCCCGATCTCAGTCCTTTAGACATATTTTTGTGGGGACACTTCAACAAAATATACTATTACAGACCTCAAAATTTACAAGTATTGAAAGAAAAAATACAGGACGAAATGTTTGATAATTCTGAATTTGTTTTTAAAGCAATAAATAGTAAATTAAAGTATATTTTCAACTATATCATCACAATTACTTGCATGTTGAAAATTTGTAAAAATTGTAGGCATCTTAATGTTATTTCGTTTTCAGATATTCTCCTTATGTTGTAAAGGTTAGTTATAAAAATCGTTGTTTGTTATTTCAATAAGGATGAATTTTAATTTTTTTAATTATTTTTTACTTTAAACGTATATTTTATGCCAGCAAATTTTGATGTCAAAAGAAATAAAGGAAAAGTCGTACATTTGTATTTAGTTTTTTTTTTCTATCTTTAATTATTAAACCTATAAGTGGATCTCAAAATACAAACAAAAATCCTGTACCTACATTCCGCGACGTACTAATAATCCACCTTGTATATAAATAAATTTCTCATCAAATATTAAAAAATGTATATTAACAAGCTGTTTAAAATATTATTACGAATTTTCTTTATTTGGAAATATATTTTCTGCAGTATTTCTATACCAAAAAATTAAAATAGTAGCTAATTAACCAAATTATGATTAAATAACCGCTGCAAAATATCCGATCGTCTATGTTGACTATATAGGTACCTATTCGTTCATTCTTTAAAATAATTTTATCAATATCTACATTTAAGTAAATGCAGTAACGCAAAAAACATGCATTGATAAAAATGTGTACAAAATAAATCCGTAAGTACACATGACAACACTGCCAAACCGTTGTTTATATGTTGCTGGGATACACGTAAGTATGCTGCATTTGATTCTTCCTAAAATTCTGCTGGTGGTGTACTCTATCGGCAATTCGGAAATTTAAAACTGCTGGCCTATTCCAGTAGCGGTCTGTGGCGATAGCTATTTTGTCTGTGGTTACACTATCAATGTGTTGCAACTGAGTCATTAAATTTTTCTTCCTCATTTACTTCTAAAAACAGTAAGTAAAAATACGTAATAAATAAGTAAAAGTTGAACTAATACAATTTTTGACATTTTAATCGATTCATTTAATTTAAAACTCTTTTAAAATTATTGTATAAAGGAAAATAATTTTGTCACTGATCTTTCTCTGGAAAGGTTTTGTTTATTTTTTACTTGCTATTCAAACATTACAAAATATTCAATAATTTAATAAAAACAAATGGAAAAAATATTGTAGTCCTATTAATTTCCATGTTTATGTAAATCTGACGTTTCACCAGTATTGTATTTAATCACAATCTGAACTGAAAACAATGTTTGGCGTATTAGATATGTTACTGTTAAAAAATCGGTTATCTTTAGTTGAAAAATTCATTTGTGATACTCCCACACTGTTCTTTTAAAATTTCGTACGTTAAATACAACATAATTTCATTGGAAGTTTGTTTGTACTTGTGAATTGTATAAATATACTACAAAATAGATGTATATAATACACACAGAAGATAAATCTTAGTCGTACGCGGGTTACTAGAAATTGAGGATAATCTTATTAGTGGATTTAAATAAAATTGTAATTTCTGTTCATATTACGATACACTAGAGTTTACTGTATGTACCCTCTATCATTATCAATTAAATTAATATTGATTCTACTAATCTCTCAGTCCGTTCGTTCAAAACAAAAGCTAAATCGTTTAAGCTTATATTAAGTTCGCATGCCCGCGTCGCAGTGATAGCAAACATTGTTGAAGTACTAAATTGGAATTGCCATCGATAAATAAATACTTTTATTCCCAAAATAAATACTTTTTACCCAGTCTTTGTAATCATAACAACTCCCTTGTTTGTTCAACGGTGAAGATATTTGATTGTGTCAGAGAATTTGTTTTCTTTTCTTATTAGGTTATTATTCATGACTAATAAGCGTAATAGTACGCATTTTTTAATGATTTGCATTTTATGCTTTCCTGCAATTATTCCTGCTATTTCTGAGATTGATATGGTCTTTTGGAGGCGACTTGAGTACTCGAGTAAATGGTACTTATAAGTGTACTGGATACTAATTTTTATGTTGACTGTATTCAGTACTCGAAATTTTTAAACATTTTGATGAGAACCAAATACGAGTATCAACGACTAGCGTTAAGTTTTAAATTTTTTTAAATAGTAAATTATAAGAAAAAAGGTAAATATCTACATCGAAACATGGGCCATCATCGTTTTAAGTATAATCTTTTTCATTATCATCAACATTGTTATGATCATTCGTATCATCATCAACAATTCATCGTCATCACCATCGCTAACGTAATTATGACCGTAATTATCATCGTCGTCGTCATCGTCATCGTCATCATAGTCATCGTCAGCATCATTGTCAATATTGCCATAAGCATCATTACCGTAGTTCTCGTCTTAATCATCATCATCGCCACTATCATTATCATCATCATCTTCATCATCAATATCTTTGTCATGATCATCATCTTCATCATTGTTAACATGGTCATTATTATCATCACCGAAGGCGTCTTATCATCATTATCTATATCATCATAGTCACCATCATCACCATCATAGACGTCATAACCGCAATCGTTTTGATAATAATGCATTAATATGTAAAAAAGGTAAAAAAAGGTCTGGTCTTTTCAAAAAATAAATATTTCATCTAGAGTTCAATAAAGCTGAAAAAGGTAAAAAGAATCTGGACACCTTATACGAGTATACAGGGTGTTAGAAGTTTGACTGCCTTAATTTTAACAGACGATAGATTACATTAAAATAACCAAAAAACCTTATATGACATGGGTCCTAAAATCCAACCATTTTTGAAAAAAATTACCAAAAACTCCAACTTGATAGTTAGTTGCACAAAAGTTCGATTAATTAAGGAATATTGACATAACTGCGTGCATATAATACCATAAAATACTTCACTTTTTTTAACTTCTTTATGCTTAATTCTAAAAAGTAATTAGCATTGTAATAAATTTAAAATTCGATAAAATTCATATCGAGCAATGTGACAACGGCGCGGCGGTTTATTAACACGAGGTATTAAGATGTCCAGCAACCATCAATACGCAATTCAGTAGGTATCTGGATTCGACCGTGTCGGAGTGTTTTTTGCGTACCACTATTTCCTTTTCTTGAGGTGTTTTCCAACGAAAATTGGATTCGTAGGTATCGTGCGTACATCGAAAATGGTGGTGGACATTTTGATTTTTTCGGATACGTTATTTGATTAAAAGTTAAGTTCCTGTTTTAAGAGATTCATAATTACTAAAATTCGAGCTAAAATTTAAGCACAACCTTCTTCATACTACAAAATCGATACATTTTATTTTATTTATTTAAAAACTGGAAAACAATTGTCTTGAAATTTACTGTTTACATTTTTTCCGTTGGACAAGTCTGCCGCGTGTACACGTGATGTGCATCAGCAGGTTATACGCTGTTGTCACCTTGTGATGGAACTCCCCAATATTAATACTCGCTGTATTTTGAAAATTGTTAATCTTACGCCCCTTACAACTTTTTTGTTCGTTTATGATTACTCTATCTCATGCTGCAATAATGGCAGTCAAACTTCTTACACCCTGTATAGAGTTTCTAAGAGGCATCTGACTAGTAAATATAAAATTTTCACTAAATTGGTTAAATAAATAAATAAAAAAGTAAAAAATGTCTAATTCACCTGTGATTCTCACCCATAATAATTTTGTGAAACAGTGTATAAAAGTTTCCAAAGGGCGTTTGAGCAGTAAATACATTTTTTTTTTTTCAAAAGAAGCACAATGTAGGAAAAATAAACAGCGAGTCTGGTCCTGATTTTAATGTGAGTAAGTTTTGCGGAACGCCTAGTATATAAAATTCGAAACGTCGTTTGGTTAGTACACATAAAATTGTTCACCAAAAAAACTTCAATAAAGAAAATAGAAAAAAGAAAAAAAAGGCTGGTCCGTCTGCGATTGTGACCTGAGTCAGTTTTGAAGAACATCCTTTAATATGTTTTCAAAAACGTATCTGGTTGGTAAAGATTGTTCAGCAAAAAAAAACATTAACTAAAAAGAAAAAAAAGTAAAATAAATCCTAACGTGGATCAGTTTTGTGGGATATAAAGTATATAAATTTGCAAGAAGGCATTTTAAGAAGTTGGTTAGTAAATCTAAATATAAAATATTTTATCAAAAGTCTCTTGAATAAATAAAATTTAAACGGTAAAAGCAAAGCGAAAGTTTGGAGTGCTCATGATTGTAACGTGTGTCTATATTGTGGAACGGTTCAGGTTGGTCAATATAAAAATTTTCATCAAAACGCTTCAATAAAGTACATAAAAGAAAGGTCATGTTGTACGAATTCGAAACGTCCTGTATATAGGTTTTCGAAAGAACACCGTATGAGTATATAAATGACAAATAGTTTCTGAACTATTGCCAAAAATAATTTTATTATTATTATTTTAATTATAGCACTAACTTTTAAACTTAATTGGGTACAGGTATATAACACGAACTTCCAACACTTTTTCGTTGTCAAATTATGTGAATCACCAGAGGGAGATAAATGTTCACATTTTAAATTATTTCTTGAGAATATTGATTGCGAATAACTATTAACTTCATTAATGCTTCATTGGAAATATCGTGTGCTTTGGTAATGATGGAGTATACGAAAACTTCAGGTATTATAATTCATTTTTCGACGAGAAAAAAAGGGGGTGATTTATCACTCCTCTATTGCAGTAACTGAGTGGTTGGTGGATGAGAAATGATGAGAAAGAACGTAAATTACTTCATTGCTAAGACGTGATATAAAGATTTTTCTTGAAAACTCCATCTCTTTTCCTTTTTGCGCTTTTAATGCGTCTCATTCTCGTTTGGACATATTGTATCGCCTTTTTCTTCAAGTATGTAATGATAAATATCAGAAGAGTCCTTTCAAATGTTGATACTACCGTGTATAATTCTTCAGTATCTTTCTATAATACCTACTGTAAATATCTCAGAGAAATATATTTTTTAGATTATATTGAAAATAATCTAATAACTTTCGTTGTCTGTATCATATTTTGCATTCTTTATTAAATAATAGTAAAAGTACTGTTTTAGTCCATTATTTCAGGGAATAAAGTGTCACTGTAAGTTAAAGTATAATGTATTAAAATATAAAATAATTTTGATTATTTTTGGCTACTGGGTATACAAAATTTTAGTTATTTCAGTCCACGGATGCAAAAAAATAGCGTATACACCTCTTGATCCACTATTAAATATGCACGATATTTCGTATTATTTATCAATGATCAGTTTCCGAAATTTACTCATTCTCTTGAGATTCATCTATATGAAACTATAAAAGAAAAACTTTTTGTTTGCTCATAGTTCACATGTAACTAATAACAATTAAACTAGCTGTCACTTAAACATCTGCCATGCAGGATTCTGGTCTAGGGTAATCATAAACCACACAATTACTTGCATTTTTCTAATATATTTTCTTTGCCTTTTTTTATGTACCTAATTTAGATATTTGTTTCTCTAAGTATTTTAGTATTTTACCACTTGTGGGAAAATTAACAATTAATTAAATAAACTCTTGCTCCAAAAGCATCAATCAAATACTATTTTTAGTGAAAATACGTATTTTTGTTTAACAAACAATTTTCTTATCAAGCATTTCACTTTGTTTCTAAAATCAATATGTTTTAGTTTTCAGAACTACGAATGACCTTTCTATTTCAAATTCATATTTAGGCACTTTAAACTCAATTTTAATGATCATTGTGACACAAGATTGTATTTATTTTTTAAATTTTTACTTGTGGAAAAATACAAAAAAAAACAAATAAACAACTAAAGTGTCACAAATGACATAACAATAATTCAAATTGTATTTATAGAAAATAACAATGCAAAAAGGTGTTAATGGCGCTTTTATTATACAGGGTGTCCCGCATAAGAACCGACACAGAGCAGGTGCATGTAGGGGTGTTCAAAATATTGAAATTTAACCAAACTTACCTATATACAAATTTGCACCCCTGAGGAGTTATTAGCCCCCAAAGTCGGTACCTAAATTTCGAAAAAAATTGATATTTCTGCAACAGTTTACTGCAGAAAAACCGAAAAGTCAGTAGTAGGCAATGAATTTATCTTTCAAACTTGTCAGTAATAAAATTATTTTATTTCAACAACTGCCTATGATTGTTGTTGAAAAAATATCAATTATTATTTATTTGTGTTCGCTTATTTAAAAACTACCTAGGTACCTACTTGTTTTCTTTTTGTAGAATTAGGAGAGAAGTGAAGTAAAATTTATTTGACCAATTGTCAAATTTGAAAGATAAAGCCTAACTACAGACTTTTAGATTATTTTCTAATGAACACTGTTAAAATCTTGTGTCAGTTAACACGGTTTTTCTTGAAAACCATGAAGTTTTTTAAAATTTAATAAGAGTAAAAAAAATTAAAATTCAATTCTGCTGTGAATTAATATTACTATTTTTCAATTCGGTCAATGAAAAAAATGTTCGGTACAATTTTAGGGGCGAGTCATCCCCAATGAACACCTTGTATTGCTTCAATTAACTTTAAATCATAGTCAAAGAAGAAGACCAGTAATAAACCTAAATCATGTACCAAAGGTTCTTCTGCGGTAAAGTGTTGCAGAGATATTTTTTTTTTCGAAATTTGGGGCCCTACTTTGGGACTAATAACTCCTCAGGGGCAACTTTGTATATAGGTAAGTTTGGATAAATTACAATATTTTGGACACCCCTACATGCAGCTACTCTGTGTCGGTTCTTATGCGGGACACCCTGTATTTTTTTTTGTTCTCAAAATAAAATAATGGCGTTGATAATACTGAAGTTAATAATTTTTTTTGAGTTATCTAATCGATTTTTTTATTTGCTTCAATTTTAAAACGTAAGTTGTTTCGATAATGAAATGATATGTATTTGCATGAAAAAACTTCATAATTCAATAACAGCTTAAAGTTTGTTGTTGAAAATTAACTCTACCAACACTCGAACTCAATATGGAAGGTTGAAATAATAACATGAAATATTCAGAGTATGTTAATTAAGTAATTACAAAGTCTAATCAATATTCGTTTCGTTCGTAAAACAAATTGGAATGGGTTCTGTAATGTGGTTACGTTATACAACTTTAGGACAACATGTCTAAACGTCTGCTTATTTGATATTGTATAGGATTAGACCAAGCAAATTAAATTTTTACTCGATAAAAGTCCTATCCGCGAGATTATTGTAAAATTGTCTATCTAAAGGAACATAATACATAATAAGACAATTCAAGTCGAGTCAAAAACTTTTATTAGCTAACTTTTCTATTTAAACAAATAAGTGAGTTTTTTCACTTTGCAGGAAAAACCTTCAATTTTAGCGAAAAGTGACTCACAGACAGCTTATAGGGAGTAAAATTATCTACAAAATGAGACTTGCTAAATTAAAATCGGTTAATAAACAAAAAAGTTATTGCAAAAAAAAAACAAGAAAAGTGCCCATTTTTTAATTTGTTTATAACTATCGCATTTATTGTTAAAACTTTATAAAACCTATGACAAGTTGAGGGTTTTGTCATACTTCAAAAGTGTGCCAAAAGTGGGCGCTGTAGGTGCAATAGTTTTCGCACAATTCTATTTGTTTATAGCGGAGGCTCCAAAAGTTATGATCTTTAAGCCTCTGTACAGACGTTAATTTTCAACCAAACATGATTCTGAAAGCGTCATTGTAATCTTAAAGACGCAATTAAGCGACCTATTAAAAAATATCACGGTTTTTTTGACTTTAACATTCTCAAATTGTGCATTAAGAAACCGTGCGTTTTTCGCTTATAAACAATTTGAATACCATTGTTGCTATTTATGCTATTTTACCGAAAATAGGTGCAATGGATAGCTGGCAAAAAAATACAGTTTTAAAATAAAAAAAGTACCCCCTACGACCGACAGGAGCCAAGATAAGATTTTTTTTTAAATCGTAGCGCAATCGTTTATAAATATTAAAACTTGAATATTTCGCAAAATAAAGTTTACGACGTAAACTATGATTTCCCGTGAATTGCATTGAAAAATGTGGAAAATTAACGACTCACGATCCCTTTAAAGAGAAGGTAGAGATCTTTTAATATCTCATGAGCCGCGAAATGCGCGAAAGGCGTGGCGTATCCCCATAATTCTTCTAATAAGCACGTTGTGAAAACATTGACTCAGAATTAGACCACGTGCCTCATCACAACTAGAAATGAGCTAAGGCGCTCGGGCATCAATAAAGTCAACTGGCGAACGTTCGTTATATATATTTTTTTTGTTTAAATTAAAATAATAAAGAATAGGGCATTTTATTATGATATTTGTAATCGGATCAAAGGCTTGTTTACGCTAGAGCTCGAGAGAGACTGTGAATAATAGGTGCAATGTTTTTAGGATGTAGAATAATTTAGGCGACGGTCGGAATTATGTTTCTGCGCATATGAAGGTCAAAGCTCATAAGATTTTAAAACATCTCTACTCGCTAAGTAAACTGTCCGGCGGCCGGCGGCGTGGTGGTGGGGGAAGCTCGTCCAAGCGATCGCGCGGTCGAGAAAAGTTAAATCCAAAGTTCAAATAAGTGCGCGCTGTAAATTTTGCAATATCTCGGCTTCTATTGATCGTAGAAACTTATTTTTTTTTTAAATGGGTAGCTCTCTTTTATTTTCGTTAATTTTCCTGGTGTCACATCATCGCACTTATTTTAAATTTTCCTAATTTTTTACAAATTATGAACAGTAATTTTTCATCGAATTAATCTAATTTAGTGGGTACTCTTCAAATGAGAATAACCACAAATTTTGAGTCACAATCTATAGAATTATATGTTACTGAACATTGTGATCATTTCCAATAATTTTCGTGAAGAACTTTCCATGAACTTCACATTCAAAATTCAAATATTATTTTTTGTTATAAATAAATAAATTACACTTTTTAAGACAGTTTAATCATATTAGTATCGAAAATACAGAGCCTTCATAAGTTATTACAAGCCACGTGACCAATAATTTTGTTTGGAACAGTATCCTTCACGTTGGCAATTAAATTTCGGTAAAACTAAAACAGTAAGATCAAGATAACATTAAAACACAACATTCCGTTTCACCGGCTGTTAAATGGTGTAATTTTTCACGAGATTTTATTCAACCAGCGATCGCATAATCTCTAACAAACTTAACTGTTTGTCATTGTTGATTGTAAACGAATAATTATTACTGGTGACGCTAAAATTTAGGGATTTTTGACAGGACCAGCCGTGCAATGTTAGTTACCTAATCTTGGCGGTCACGTGGCTTGTAATATTTTATGAAAGCGCTCTGTACATTGATAATGACTTATTAGATATGCAGAAACCTTTAAAAATACGAAAAATTTTCAATAGAGAAAAAAACTTGACAAAAAGCCCTTATTTGTTTAAAAGAATTCAGATTTCAAGTTCAAAGGT
This sequence comes from Anoplophora glabripennis, assembly GCF_000390285.2. Classification (NCBI taxonomy): domain Eukaryota; kingdom Metazoa; phylum Arthropoda; class Insecta; order Coleoptera; family Cerambycidae; genus Anoplophora; species Anoplophora glabripennis. The sequence continues at coordinate 80,905 of NW_019416332.1, read as the reverse complement.
CATCCTTAAAAAATATGAATATTTTTGTTTAAAGCTTCTATCTAGATCGATTTTCGTCCTTATGTACTTTGGACATTAGTGCCAAAAAAATTTCTTCTTTGTCATGACCTTAAATATCGCGATAATCTGGCAATATTAGAAATATTTAAGAAGTTTTAATTCCCAAGTGACAAACTAAAAGAATGATAAAAATATTTTGAAATGTATAGAACAATATTGACTTTTATAGTAATTAATAAATTATATCAATGTTACTGAGCATGCGCATTAAAGATAATTTCATGCAAGGGAAGTAGCTTCGCAACAGGATATCATTCAAGAAAAGTTTGGTATTAGTTAAGAATACGTCTCTAATGAACCACTTGAAGAAAAAAACAGTCGTTAAACACCCTGACACAGCACAACACCAAGAAAAACAATAAAAATACTTCGTAGAAGTAGAAAATGCCAAGATTAAACGAAAGAAAAGAAAATACGCTAATGATGACAGCGGTAACATATCAACAAGATCTCACTGCGTATGAGGCTATTCTTTCCGAGCTTGTGCATTAGGAATAACAAGACTAATGTTAAATTTTTACTTTATTTAAATTGAGGAATATTCTTTTATATCATTTTTTATAAGTTTTAAGCACATTAGTGTATCTATTTTACCAAACACGTGTTGTTTGTTCTTAAATACTTCTAAATCCTTGTAAAAATAAATTAATTTGCTGTTGTTCATTTTTATAGTATGTAAATAGTACACAAGGCTCAGATTCGGTCTGTACAATCTCAACTATTACAATTTGTTGGGGGGGTGCCTAAATATGTGACGTCACACTAAAAGAGTCTATTGCAAGTTGCAAGAGCTATAACTTTTCGCGATGTGGATACAATCCTCACACGTTCAAGCAACACAAATTATGTCGGAAAAGTATAGAACAAGGTAAAGCTTCCTAAAATTGGTTTTTGATGGCTTGGAATCCAGGCTACATTATTGAATAAGCCTTAAGGAGGATCATCGGAAGTATAAGAAGCGAAATAATAACAAATCAACCAGTGTAATTAAGAAAAAGAGGAAAATATCTTGAGAATTGAGAAAGAACCAGTCAATGTTAGTATAAGCACCACTCCATCAGTTGGTATAATTAATTGAGACGTACTTCACATATTTTTTTTATTGTCCAATTATGTACATTTCGTTTCCCTATATTTTACACCCCACCTACGGCTGTTATTTTGGGACACGCAAAAAAAGATTAACTATAAAAGTTGTACGAATTTTGCCGCAGCTCCAAAATTTTGTGTCAGATCAAATAAAGTATCATCAAAGAGGTACCTATTAAAATAAACCGACTCTTGTATACATATCATATGCATCCAACTATGAAACAAAATTAAAAAATCTAATTTTCTCAAATTGTAGAAATATTTGATTTATACTGAAACGGGCTAATAATATTATTCACGGATTCACAAATACGTCAACCAGTAAGTAGCAGAGACGAGGTGAAATTTCCACTGAATTTCTTAGAAATCAGCTCTTTTTTACCAGGGGTATTTCTAAAAAAGATGTGCCACAGTTTATTCGAAAATTTAACCATATAAAAACGTTTTTTATATAACAAATTTAACACATGCTAAATTAATCGAAAGTTTGGCTATTCCTTTTGCAAAAAAAATATGTCTGCATTTTTGCATTTTCGGTGATTACATTGTACTTAATTTCTAACAAAATATTCCAGTTGATGGTTTTTGTGGTATGAATAGTTATTTTCAATCTATTTAATTCTGTGGTAAATTATAAAAAGTATCAAAATTCTGCTTTGAATGAAAACAGCAGTAATAAATATGTTCTACCCAATACAAATCTAAATGAAGTATACCTCAAGGTTCCTATTTGACACCGCATTCATTCTTTGTTTTTATTTTTATTAAAATCCGTTTTTGAGTTCCTCACTACTTTTCCTGTTACTTCAGATTAATCCTTTTATTGAAATGTGGAATGTCTGAGAAATGTATCTCAATTTATTGTTTTCATCTTTTTACACAAAAATTGTATCATTTGTTAATAGTTGTGTGCAGCCAATTCTTAAAATATGCCAGATTGAACTAGATTATATATTAATCGAATTCAACATTATGAATGTAATTGTTTAACTTTGTTTTTTACACTAAATTTGAAATTATTTGTGTTACTATTAAAATTTTTTTGTTTATACGTTGAAATTTTTTTAAATGAAAATAAAGGTTTATACTGAATTAAAAAGAATTTAATTTAAAAGAAAATGAATTATTTGAGGTTAGTTAGTGTTCACTTAATTACACAATTTATAATCCAAATAATAATTATTAAACATCAACAACTAAAATAACTACTACTTACGTCTTGTTTATACATTTAAAATAGATATTTAAATAAATGCTAATGTCAAATAAGTCAGAGCTAACTATTAAAAATATATTTGCTAGACCTATTATTTATAAATACAGAAAACTAATTATTCATGAAAATATCATTAATACTGCATATCCCTTATCAAAATTTGTTATTGGACAATTATCTTAATCGCAGTGACGTAAATGGTCAAACCATATTATATAATTATAAATAAATTGGTGATTTAAACAGTTGCGTCCTTAAACTAATGAATTCTAGAAAAATAAACGTTTGCCTGCTAATAAATAAGCAGGCAAAATAAATTTAATATTTATTTAACGTTTGGTTGTTGTATATTGTGTATAATATAGATTGGTACAACTAAAAGCAAACCATAAAATTCTTTTAAATTATACTCCATCTTCCCCCGAATTAATCTCAAATCCCTATAATAAAAATATTAAGGCTTTCCCCATAAATTGCTCTTGTCTCTTAAAAAAAGTCATTTTGCTGTTTGAAAGAGAAGGGCGTTTCATTATCTTCACAATGGCTTTCCGTAAATAATCATTTTATGTATCACACTTTAATTCCTTTGTTTAATATTCAGTGAACATTAAATGGCAAATTGAAAATATCTAAGTTGTACCTTATTTCTAAAAAGTGATAAGTAAAATCAAAATAATTAGATGGGATTAGTGGTTAAATTAGCCAGATCATTCATTATAAAATATACTAGTTATTCAATTATTTACTTCTAATTGGCACAAAGTTAAAACGCAGTGCATAAATATAAAAAAAACACGAGGGGAATATGTATTTAGAAGAAAAATATGTAACTTATTAATTTAATTAAATTTCAGTAATGCGAATGCATGTTAACAAAAAGACTAGAATTCACCCCAAATTATACACAACAACCACTTTGACAATTTATTAACAATTCATTAGTACAGAGTTGTCGTTCTACTCAATATCTGTCGATTACTGCTCGGCGATCCTATCCGCGGCGAGGCTGCGCATCGAGTTCGACCAAGATCGTGTGTCACCGTGATTTAGAAAATAGGGGTTGTCTGTCAACCCTGTTCTGATTTGCTAACATGCATTATACATAGCTGTATAGGTACTCTAAAAAAAAAAATTAATAGTGATTGTTTATTGTTTATCACATTTTGTATTTTTACTTTACTTTTTAAAAGTAAGTATTTAAATTAAATCAAGTCTAAAAAATTTTCAAAGATTCTCGTCAGATGAAGTAATAATTAATATTAATCAATACAAAGTGTCGTTTCCAAATTTAACTCTTTTGTAAACAATCTGTTATTTTATATACATATAATTTAATATTTATTAATATCTAAATTTTTAAAAAGGCGACCACTTGAAAAAATAATCCTTAAATGTAAAAATGCATCTATTGCGGTTCATTTCGCAAATTTATCTTTAGCAAAGAAGGTGGTGATAGAAACAAGAAAAAATATGGCAGAACAATTTCCGAGCTCTGTAACTAAGAATTGAAATTGTTCAACCATTAACGATTTCAATATGCCATGTATGTTTTTTCGCTAAATTGTTTGAATCGATTATTTTTATTTAATTATTATTATTTTGTCAGATTACCGTATATGACTCATTTAGGAATTTACTAAAATTTATAAGCCTGATTTAAACTAATACCTTTTAAAGTAAAGAAAAAGTACAGACCGATGTAAAAAAATTATAATTAAAAAAACCTCTTATTAAATTTCGAATAGAAAAATTGCTAATATGTACATATAATTTTTCAAAAATTGGCACCTAGAAAATGGTAGCAAGCTTAGAATTAGGTATTTCGAAGAAGTTATAGTTATAATAATACCTACGGCGTTCTTAGAGTCTGTTTTATAAAAAATATTTAAACTTCATTTGTTTTCTACTTTTATGATAATCGCCCGTATATAAATAGGGATACCGTAGATAATATTTTTCAAAATATACTGTCAAATAAAAACAAAATTATCTTTACACGCCATTGGTTATTCCTTCCTTTTTTGATGAAAATTGATTATTCCGAGTATATCATCATGTTTTCGATGGATTTGGTCTTTATTTCATATAGACAAATGTATAAAATATTAATAGGTCTAAAATTACTTTACTCTCTCTCTCTCTCTCTCTCTCTCTCTCTCTCTTGCGGTTTCATGTGATTGGTATGTGAATATTTTATGCATTTGTGCCACAGGAACAGTTTGAAGGATGCTCATCTTACATAGCGTTTTTTACCAACAGACACAGAACTAAAATAAAAATTCCTATCCAGGACACAATTGTGGGACATATACTGAGCATTGTATTTATTTAGAAATACCTTACAAATTTTATCTATATTAGTATATTACATGAATAACTATAAAACAATATATGAACAAAGTCTAGTAAACAACTGAAGTCATAACAGAGAACGAAGTGAATTGAGTACAACGAACCAAAAAATAATAAGTACATTTGTTACTTCAGAAAAAACCTGCAGTGAGTCTAATAACGCCGGCACGCAAAATAAAAAAGTGGTCTGTACTTTTGATTTGACCCAACAGGGTTTATGTATTTTGACGTGCAGAATCCAAATCTGAAGTCCGTGAAAAGTCCGTCCATCAAAAAATCATCTTAGTGGGCGCCAAAAAATTGGAAAAAATTTGTTCTGAACTTGATTAAGTAAGTTTCTTATGTATTTTGATGTTCTGAATCTAAATCTGAACTATTTTAAGCTGCATCCCACCAAATTTTGCAAAAATTGCAAAAAGCGAAAACCACCAAAAATAGCTAATAGATAATCGCCAAAAATGACGTGTGAGTGAGCCCAAAACAATTCGAAAAAATTTTTCTGACCTTGATCGAGTTTGTTTTCTTATGTATTTTGGTACGCTGAATTCGAGCCTGAAGTTTTTTTTAGCTATATCCCCCCGCACATTTTTACAAAAAAAATAGTTGAAAATGGAAAAAAATCATTAATGAGAAAGCGGTTTTCTAGATTGGATCAAGTGTTTGAATCTCTTAAGATGTGATTTAAAAATATATATTGTATGTGCAAGCTCGATTTCAAGTTCATCAAAAAATTTAAAAAAAAACTAGACATGAGTGCAAACAATCATGTTTATCTGAATTACTGAGATGCAGAATATTTAATTCACTCATTTTTTTTTTCCTTAGAATAGCCCACTAATGGTAAAAGAAATCAATTTTAAATTTTGATATTGTCTACTGACTTGACTAGTGATAATAATGACCTAAAAGGTAGTAGACAGAATAGTAATAACCAGAGAGCGGACAATTTGTGACTTTAACCTTGAACATAGATATGTCATTCATAAACCTAGATACATTACTCATGACGCAGTGTCGTGTCGGGTATGCATCAGAAATTTACGTGATAATTCACGAAAATTCCACGGTACATACATTTTTAGGCGTTATAAAATATTTAGAAAATCAGAAATTGTATACTACATATTTATTAAATAAAGTTCGGTTAAAAATAGTGTCGTTCTTTTAATTGGAAATTAGGAGTCAATGTAACGAATAGCCTCAGGCTACGCACATGATAGAATAGTCCAACTCTCGCTCCATTCATAACAGGGCTGCAGTTTGAATTCTGACCAATAGGAATTCGATAAACGCAACCGATGTCGACGGATGGACTAGAGATGGGCGCGAGTGTCATTTCATTTCTTTAGAACTAAATTAACTTAATTATTTTCTCGTTATTTAACCTGTTCACATGATTTATGGATTTTAAATAAAGGGTACAAATCTTCGCGAGGATAATACGATATATTTGCTATACATAATAATTATATATTGCATAGTTTATACACAATACATTTTTGAACGCGTACACATCTCTACCAAAATTTGATCTATTCTTCGGGTTAAAGACACACATTGTCCGCTCTCTAGTAATAACACAACGCACATTGAATGCAAAATGCAGGGTAGAATGCGCTAAATCCAGGCGTGCAGGTGCGTATTTTTTTTTAGCACGTGTTGTACCAGTCGCCAGTCGTAGGAGGCAAAAAGTGTTTTTGGTACGTATTTTTGGTATTTTAAATACTTCGAGTATTTTAAATACTCGATAATAATAATATTTAAATTACTTTTAAAATATTTTAAATACTTTTTCAAATACAAAGTATTTGAAATACAAAATATTTTTGGGGTTATAACAAAAGTATTTTAAATATAAAATAGTATTTTGTATTTTGTAAGTACATATTTGTTTTTTTTTTGTCAAAATATTCCCAACTCTGCTCATTATTATGATTTTTTGCCATTTTCATATATTTTATTGTTTTTTTTTGCACAATTTGTGGGGGATACAGCTAATAGACTTCCGACTCGAATTCTCAAAAACATTTTTTCGATTTTTTTGGGCCACTAACGAATTTTTTGCCATTTACTCAAAATTTTGGAGGTGTTTGGCTAAACGGATTCAGCACGTCAAAATACATTAAGTCTATTAGTTGCCGATGTATTTAATGGGGATAAAGACGTACTTAACTCACATTCAGTAACAGTAAATGAATAATGAATAACCATAAGCAATTTCTTTTTTATTTAACAAAACAAGCCCACTCTTCTCCATATTTCTCTTACTAAGAACTAGATACAAACGAGGCAACCTGTAGTCGTAGGAAATTGTTCTATCCAACTGTGTAAAAATATACTCGAGTCCCACTTAAAAAGCAGAAGTCTGTTTATTTTGATACCTTTACGATGTGCATTCGTTTGACCTGACACAAAATTTTGACGCTTCAGGAAAAATCAAACAATTTATATTTAACATTTTTTTCCATCTCTAAAAATAACAGCTGTAGATGGGTTGCAAAGTTTAGGAAGGAAAACACATTAGGGGGATAGTTATGTAAAATCTTCAAAAATAATCCGGTTCTTATCCAATGACAATAGTACATTTTTTTATTGTTTGCTAATTTAACGGTGAATTGTTTTTTTAGTTAATGTTAAAGAATATAAATTGAAGAAAACTATTATAAAACATTTTAAGGAATTTTTCTTCGCAATCAAACAGTTTGAAAACATTCCTTACATGCTTACATATGTATATGTATATATTCAAAAAATTTGTCAATCTTATATGAGTTTATTTAAATGCATACGTGAAACGATAAAGTTTTGAGAATTCGAGAAATATATTATTTGAGGATAAAGTTAGCTCTTCTGCTGATTACTAAATAAAAAGAAAAAATATTACAAGTGTATTTTAAATAATCAATCATTCTCACATAAACAGAATGTTGATTATTTGTCACGCAATATAATGCTACTTCATTTGTTAAGACTTCAATTATACAATGCATTAATGTTACATGCATATTTGGAGACTACATTGAAATCGTTTTAATCTTGTGGACTAAATTAGTAAAGATAGCTACTCGTATGACATTAATATACCCCCTGCCAACCAACTCCTGGGCATGACCTAGATCCTGTTTCGTGAATAATTATCCTGCCACGTAATAATGTAGGTGGTGAATCTATTAAAAATTGATTATTGCTTTTGTCGATGTCAAATCTGTTCACCTCATGATAAACGATCCCCTTTGTGCTTTGCCGCAATTAAATTTATTTATATAACTCCCATTCTTGCTAACAAAAAATTAAGAAGTATAAATTCAGTACTCCCAGAATAAGTTACCTGACGAATTAATAACAACAGTTAAATAATCCCAACAATATCATTGATACTTTGTGAATATCTTTAGCAAATCTTATATATATACCAGCTCTACTGAAGTTTGCGCCACAGTTCATATACTGCAGTTAATAATAAAAGTGAAGTTCTTACCGTTCTTAAACGTACTAAGCCTAAAATGGTGTGCCAGCTTTTATTTTAAAAGACTGTGCTAGTGTATTAGAACATGCTATTTTTTAATTAATTTGTTCTAATACTTTTCCGGATACATGGAAATATTGAAACGTTGGCCCCATATATAAACTTTATTTTATGTAATTTGAGTAAAATCTAGAGTATTTACTTCGCAGTCGCATTTATTATGTCAGTAGTATAATTTCAGTTCATCAGCAAGGATTTATGAAAGGCAGATCAACAACTTCTAAACTAATAATAGTCACACATTCAGTCACTTTGCGACTTCGACACCCTGTATCTTGGAAACGAAAGATTTTTTGACAAAATTATATACATATAAACTACACTCCCTAGTTTTTATAGTGGAATTTACTGAAAACGTTCAACTGATAGTTCCTAACTGGACACGCTGCATATCTTTGTATTATTGTGACTTTTAGGTTGTATCCTTCTGATAGTAGCTCTGTATGCTTATAACGTACAGTGCTGGCGCCCGACCACGCTATTCGGAATATCCGGTTCGGAACCCCAATCAAGAATTTAAGTGATTTGAATACGAGATAACATTGTACATAATTTAGTAATTAGAAGTTGTAACTAACGCCTGAGAAAATCGATAACAAATGAAGTGAAATATCAATTTTATAGTTTTGAACTGTTTACTTATCAGTCCTGAATGACACCATAATCAATGCTGCAAATTGCAGGTATTTTACCCGAAAAGCGGGTATTTTAAACATCCCAGCGGGTAAAATTTGAAAACTGGTAAAATCGGGTATTTTTGCATAAGACGGTAGCTATGTTATTTTTACTTCAATTTTCCTACACTTGTACACCTTTTTTATTAATATATAATTAAAACTATAATTAGTAGAATGAATGACATTGTAAAAGTGTAGATTTGTACTGTGTACAGTGGCGGCTCGTGACATTGAGAAGCATATTCATTCATTTATTGAAAACAAAAAAAACGCCGCAGGCGAAAAATTTCAAATTTTCAAGGTCGTACGGCTTTAAATGAATGGAAATTTTTAGTTGCATTTGCAATATTTGCGAAAAATTGACGTTCGTGAGAAGGATTTCCATTTAGATTTTATAAAAAATAGACATATTGGTTCGGCTCGTGGACTTCTGCGAACGTTGTGAACACCGTACGTGTATGTTCCAAATAAGCTTTGTTTTAAACGCGGCATACAGAAAAGTTTTTTTTAATAAACACTTCTACACAATCACTTAGACTCCGAATACCATTCTTTCCGAACGTACACATTGTCTTTTAATTTCCTCTTTTTTCAATATCGAGAAAATAAGGCACAGGTCTCTCGCAATTTAAAAAATCTTTTTTGTCTTCAATTTTTCATCTTTAAAATGGCGTTTCCAATAAAATACATACTGGATCATAGATAGGAAACATTTCTACAATTATTAGAAAAAACAAATATCAACTAAGAACCGTTATAATCGTGCACTGGGCAACACGTATCGTATAAACTGTTTAATAAAGGCAGGTAATGGCCGATGACAATGCTGCTTCAATATCCACGTCACTCGTTCCCCCACGCCGTAGTTTACACCCGTGTTGGTCGCCTCGGTGCCATGACAACCACCGTAAAGAACGCTTCGAAGAGAAGCGGAATACAGAAATATTTTTTGACATTAATATTGTTTTTTATTAAATCTTTTTAAAAATTGCATCTTATTACAATTTAAAATTACAGCAATATAATTCTAAAAATTTTTCAAATCATGATGCAGATTAGAAAATAAATTGGGATATATTTTGTGATTATTTTTCATTTTCTATATTTTCCAAGTATTCTTCTCAGAATACCTTTCTCAAAGAGGTGGGCATTATCACTTCCTTAAAAATTATCACAGTTGCTCATCAATATTCCAATATTCCGATCTTCTCATCTTTCTAATGGAACTTAAACCAACCAATGAGACCGTCAAAATATATTTTTGTCTAGTTATTACATCGGCTAGAACCACAAGTCCATATTCAGAATATTCAAACCGGAGACTCAAATCTTGAAACAAATTAACGGTGCAAAAATAATTTAAATCTTGCTCAAATTAGATAAAATTTCCAGTTGCAACGCTCAACACAACGCATGATGTAGAAAAATACGGGTGCCCCAATATTCCATGTACTCGAAACTACCACAGGTTTTTGGAGTCAAATCAAAATAGTGCAAGTAAATCGTTCGTCGGATGTCTCACCTGTGGCTTACTGACAAGAACTAATAAGTTCTCTCTAGTGACTGACTCTCCTATTTACCAGAAATTAGGGTCGTAATTCAATGCCAGCTAGATCATATAGCCCATGAAGTAATATTTCCGAGTATCTTTGAAGCATATTATGCTCTATTTTTTTACAGTTGGTCTTCAGTTTTAATTTTATTATAAATGCAGACTTTTTCAAATTTGGACTATTATACTTTTTTGTATTTTGTTCTTAAGTTTCCACATATGAAACTTGTAATCAAATGTTTTATCACCAATATAATTGAAAATTACCATTTTTAATACATAACTAATTCTATAAAAAATCACATTAATCTCATATTTTTCTCATTCTGCAAATTATGAATTGTAGTCTCGTATAGAATTCATCTAATTTAATATTCCTCAATTGAGAATAATCACAAAAATTCTAGTTCAGCATTCACAATTTGTAGTATGGAAATAACCTGAGATTAATGCAGCTAAATTGATATAAAAAATGTGTTATAAATAATTTATAAAATAATTAGTTCCTCAAAAAAATTGTTAAAGCCAGTTTTAGCGCACATTCTAAAGAAATATGTTACACATTTCATTGATAAACGTACATTATATAGAACCTTCATATATGATTACAAGCCACATATCCGCCGATGAATGACACTGTCGACTAAAAATGCCTAAATCTTAGGGTCATCAGTCGTAATGATTCGTTTACAATAAACAATCTCAAACCGTTGTATCTACGCTCGAGAGAATCTATTGATTCAGTGGAGCAGAATGTTGTTTTAACGTAGTTTTAACCTTATTGTTGTCATAATTTTGTCAAAGTTTAACTGCCAACAGTGCCAACGCGAAGGAAATAAAATTACTGGTCCAAATAATATTATTAGTCAATAGTCATTGTAATCGTTTATGTACAACACATTTCACTTGCAACAAGATGAGACAGACGTTGTTTTATTTTAATTAACATAACTATAAAATTATTTTTATATCTCTTCGTGGCGCCACTGACTTCACACGCAAGTGTCAAATTCTAATTATTATATGAGCAGTTGCTTAAATTTACATTCAAATAGTAATGCCCGAGTTAATACTTAAAGTGGAGTTCACACGATGTCGCATTTATCGATATAGCAAAACATATTAAAGAATAAATCTCCCCATGTATTCCATTAGTGTCACTTTCGCAGAACCGTTTGAGCAGCTAATGCGAAAACACTAGCATTAGCATATATAGTTGATGACTTGCCGACGCAATGAGTGGCCGCTGCGATGAGACTCTCCATCCAATTTATTTACTTTTTTCCTTGTTTTAAAACAGCTCGGCTACTTGACTATTACTCCAAAATGACGACAAATTAAATTCGTGATCACGCCACATTTTTTACACCAATAATTGTCTTGTATAGCATGTACTGTAATTGTATGAAACAAATCATTTCTTGTTTTTGTTATAATTTAAATATTTCCACCAATGTGGCAAAATGCAATGGCTCTGTTAGTAGATATCGGAAACTTTGTGGCGACAATCAAATAAATAAACAGTAGTAATCTATATTACGGTAGTAAGCGGAAATACGCGTTGTAGTAGCTGACCTAAGCTAAATCTGTGGTCAAGCCGTGTGCCGCTCTATGCTCACAATAAACAATGCTACTGCCATAAAAACACGTGCCATACACTCAACCAAACAAAGCGACACTCTTACACACGCACAAACGACAATTAAATACATGGCCAACGTTCCTCGGCAAAAAAAATAAAGGCTTAATGGAGCGTCTAATGTCTTCAATATTTCTAATATTGGCGAAAATAAGTACAAATGTATCTTAATAAAATGAAAGATAATATGTGGGTGTACAAAATGAGAATAGGTGTTTGTTCAGTGGCGTCTGGTGCGGGGGACTCTGGAGTGCCGCCTCCCCTCCTGGAAATTTTCATATTAAAAAAAATCATTTAAAATTTAGTTTACAATTTAAAATTATGAAACATTAAAAAGGAAAGGATTGTAATGTGCCGTCAATTTAATTTGTAATGTGCCTCACATATTTAGGGAATACATTTTGGTGTTATATATAGTGTTTTTTTTAAACCTACAACCCCTAGAAAATTGATGTGTGGTGATAATATCCGTTCATAACTTTTCCCCTTTCAGGCAATAATGACAACTATTTTTTATCTGATAGGTGATACCATTTGGAAGTTTTTGTGCCTCTTGTAGAATTTTGATTAAATGAGCGGTTTGGGTATATAAAAATATTTTTTAAATGCCTACATTATCATGCCACCCATATTACAATACTTAACAAAGTGCTAGTAGGCACTGATTTTGTATGTTGACTGTAATTTTAGTCTGATTTTTAAGTCATTGTGCCTGACAATTCTTAATGAGTGTTTACGACGATAAGATATACCACCTGTTACTTCATTTTTCGATATGGATACACACACATACGATGAATTAAGAGTTATTTATGATGTGCCTAATTTTATTCAAATAATTAGAAAAAACGTCAAATACAACGCATTGATAGCATTATTATTGCCCCTGTTATTCTACCCAATAGACTGAATGGGGAATTTTATTTAGAATTTTTGCAAAACACTACCCGAGTTATTGGAAAGTGTGCCGTTATTACTCAGAGCTAACATGTGGTTTATACATGATGGAGCTCCACCACATTTCACTGTAAATAGCTGGCAATATCTGAACCAAAGATTCCCTCGTCGATGGATCGGTTGAAGGGATAATGCTCCTGTTAAGTGGCCTGTAACCAGACTTAACACCTTGCGACTATATCTTTGAGCGTTGAGCATTCTGAAAACAACAGTGTATGCTTCACATCTAACACCGAAGGAAAGTTGTGCAGGCATATTCTAATTCCCATAATGTTTTAAAAAAATTGCCTTCAAGAACTGCAAAGGGTGTCCTTTAACTTTCTTCGCTGAATTAACTTTTGTTGTCATTTTGAACAGTTTTTATAGTTGTACTAAATTTAATATCAATTTCGTTACTTTTATCTCCAGCATTTTTATTGTATTTTTTTACTAATTATCTCAATAAAATTAGGCATGTTGCAAATAACTCTAATTCGTCGTATGTATCGAAAAATTAAGTAACGTGGTATATCTTATCGTAGTAAATACTCATTTAGAACTGGCAGGTACAATGACTTAAAGATCAAACTGAAATTACAGTCAACCTACAAAATCAGTGCCTACTAGCACTTCTAAATGGTATCATCTATTAGATAAAAAATATTTGTCATTATTGCCCGAAAGAGGAAAAAGTTATGAACGGATATTATCACCACACTTCAATTTTGTAGGAGTTGTAAATTTTAAAAAACACTCTGTATAACACCAAAATGTGTAGATCTGAGCAAAAGTTCACACCCCAAAAATAATCAAAATCGATTAATACGTATTCGAGTTATTTACAAAATTCAAAAAATTTTCACCATCTTTGAGGCCATCTAGCGGCCAAACGAAGCGATTTCGGATATAGGTATATATAAATCTGCTTATTTTGCGTCCACGAATCTGTGGTCTTCCGTTGTACACGTTATTCTGGGACACCCGTATAAAGATAGTTGTGTCATTGAAACACATTAATCGCCAGGTTTTCGTACATCATACTGTATATTTGTAACTAATTGTAAAATGTAATGATTCCGTCGAACTATTATTTGAATATTTTTTATATCTCGAATAATAATGGACCTATTGTACTCCGCACATTACTTAACTACCTTGTGTATGCACACCTAATAATTACATTGTTTTCAGTGGAAAATTTGCAGGACATACATAATAATACATTGAATCAGATATACTATACAGAGTGTCCCACGGTGACGAGACAGAGATATTTCAGAGAATACTTCGATTTTAATTTTGAAAATTTAGGCAATAGTGTTTTCGGGCATGCCCTTCTCAACTAAAATAATGGCGTCCACCTAACGCTTTCGGTTATACTGGAAGTTGACGTCATCTTCGTTATTTTAAATGGAACACCCTGTATATTGCAATTTTGGATTTTACGTCAATTTTTAGATGAAGTTTCATAAAGGCTTCCTATTATAGTTAACCGTTTTTGTTATTTAATTTAAAATTGCTTCCTTGCAATGACTTAATTTCATACAGGGTAGTAGAAATTTAATGCCGAATTTAGTCAACCATCTTAACAAATTAGGTGGTTGTTTTGAAGTACCACTGAAAATTTCACAGCCATCCTCGCCAGAAATTATATGATATCCGTTGACTGCACGAAAAACAGTACATACCTTAAAAACCAGAAAAGATAGGTATAGGGAACCATTATGACATTCGAAATAGAACAAAATAGTTCATTAGGTTGCTCAAAAATATACATGGGGTTCCATTAAAAAAAAATTACGTTAAGATGGTTTAAAGTTGACTAAATTCGGCATTAAATTTCTACCACCCTGTATGAAATTAAGTCATTTTTAAATTATGGCATGGAAGCTTAGAGTTTTAGTTATGTCCCCTATAAATTTTATCGCTCTAACTTTAAAATACACATCTTTTTGAATTAGGCAGTGCCTTTTTATTTTTTTTGAAAAGAATTGATTATATCAAAAACGGTTAATTTTAAGAATAGGAAACCTTTATGAAAGTTCACCTAAAAATTGACGTAGAATCCAAAATTGCAATAATATACAGTGTGTTCCATTTAAAATAACGAAGATGACATCAACTTCCGGTATAACCGGAAACGTTAGGTGGACGCCATTATTTTAGTTGAGAAGGGCATGCCCGACACTATTGTCCAAATTTTCAACATTAAAATCGAATGGTCTCAAATATGGTCAATGTCTCGTCACCAACCCTTATGTTGCTGAGCACTAAACACGCTGTGTGAGAACATTTTTCTTTATCGGCAATCTAAAATTATTTTCGTCAGCAATTCTTTCAATAACGTTTTGGGATTAGGTCCACCTCTAATAAGGTCTATGAGCATAAAAATTGATTAAGATAACGCCGTTAACTGTAGGAATTTGTCGGTTACCACAATTTGTAACATTGTAGCACATCCGGAATTATTATTTATAACATTACAATTTTCTGTTGAATAACGTTATGTACCTATTTTCAACTATGATATTGCGGGAAACAACTACTCTGCGAGTTACAAGCCCCGTACAACATTGAATTACACTTCCAGTATCTAGTAAAGAGCTAATATAATTCGTCATGAACTATGTTATAGGTGAGAAAAGACCAACGAACGATTTAGTTATTTATATCTATCTACCGACATGTTTTGAGAGGGAATGAACTATTCACTTCATCATCACAATCGCTTTAATATCCCATTTTGTTAGTCCCTGTATAATTTGTTCCATTTCAAAATAATGTAACTATGCGTCTTCGATTAATTCGTTGTAAAAAAAACTTTATTTCAACTCGAGTACCTACGCCTCAATGGGTGGTCTGAAAACCGAATATGTTGTGTAATTAAAATGTAATTAACTTCGATGTAATTGAGAAATTGTGTTTTAAATGATTTTCATTAAAAACAGCAGAGAAACTCTTGTCAAAATCCAGCACGTGTGCTGCATTGATTTCATTTTGACGTGGAAAGTGTAATATAATATTCCAGTACATATGTACATAAGCTTCGAACACAAAGCTTTCACCTGTCGTTGATGTGGCTGTACTCAAGTTAGGTTTCCACTTATTCATAAATCATAAAACATAAAAAAGATGATATTTGAATTCTGTAGTCGTATGTAGACAGGGAGCACTCGAAAATAGCTCCTCTATTTGTTACTTCGAGATATGACAAACAGTGCAAGAATAAAAGTTGTAGGAAACCTTTTACATTTTTTAAGTTGCGGTGTTGGACGTCATGTTACTGAAATACAAGGATAAACATAATGTCTGTTTCTAATAATAAAGAAGTACGGTCACTTGCCAAATATTCGTCAAATCTATAACGTCAAGTTGTATCATACATAATATGCAGATGTTTATCCTTGCCATTTGTCCGCACATCAACCGTATGTGCATTTATTTATAGTTATAGAGAATCTATAAAAATTGCAGTCGGAGGAATTGAACTGTACTGATGTGGTCATTGCAATAAGTATCACGTTATTAGTACGCCATTTGTATAGCTTTGGCGAATATTTGTCAAGTGAATGTATGCTTTGGAATGTATCGATATCCAGCATCCACACAATACAGCAATTTGACAAATACAATAGCAAGTGACCTATGATGCCAGTTTTACGGGGAGATTTTTATCAGTTGGTAGGAAACAGTTATTTTCAGTACGTTTACTCTAAACATTAGTTGTATAAGTCGCGTTATCTTGAATGGTATTCAGATAATTCGAATTAATTTAAAAAATTTCTAATCTTAGTAAATAGTGAAAATATTAGGGAAATTTGAGGAATTTAAATTGAGATACTCTTGCGTTTCAGTGATACATGCAGTGGCACAACCAAGGGGGGGAGACCGGCTGATTAACATATTCAGTAATCTCAGTTAAAAACAGAACATACCTATCTAAAGTTTGGAAAAAATTAACCTCTCCGTCAAGAAATTAGACCCCGTTACTGTTGACAATATTAGTAATGCGCATGAGCGAGCAAAATAGTATTGTACGTAGATATTGCGGCGCGCAAACCAAAGCGGTAGCGGGCGTAGTGGCGGATGCGATGGCGGTGCGATCAACCGCCGTACATGTAACTAAATGGAAGAGTGCAAATCTGCGCGATCTGGCAAACGCGTCCGCCTCTCTTTGCAGCGTATTATCGCTTTTCAAAACACAAGACGATACTCGGTAATTTTATGGTGCTGCTCCCTTGTGGAAAATCTATTACACAAAAGCAAATAGACAGCTTCCATACACTAGTCTGCTTTTATCGCCAAGATGTGCAGGAGTTGAGTAACAACATCTTGGAGGCCGAGTTACGTTTATGGTACCAGAAATTTATTAAATTTTCTCGCAGTGAATCATCAGATCCTCCCATTCCAAAGAACGCAATCGATGGCATAAATTTATGCAACGCGAATTTGTTCCAAATATACTCATACTACTAAAGATATTCTCAACAATACCAGTATCCTCAGCTACAGCAGAGAGGACATTTTCAACACTACGACGGCTCAAATACTATATGAGAAATTCAACGAGTGAAAATGTTGTTTGCGAGTGCCTTCTTTATAACTAGTCCGACAAACCTACAAAATCAGAGCCTACTAGCACTTTGTCAAGTATTGTAATATGGGTGGCAAGATATTGTATACATTTAAAAAATATTTTTTTGTACCCAAACCGTTCATTTAATCAAAATTCTACAAGAGGCCCAAACACTTCCAAATGGTATTAACTATCAAATAAAATATAGTTGTCGTTATTGCTCGAAAGAGGAAAAAGTTATGAACAGATATTATCACCATACATCAATTTTGTAGGAACTGTAGGTTTTAAAAAACACTATGTATAACACCAAAGTGTGTAGATTGAAAGCAAAAGTCCACACACCAAAAATAATGAAAATCGAATAATACGTATTCGAGTTATTTACAAAATTAAAAAAGTTTCACGAAATTTGAGGCCATCTAGCGGCCAAACGAAGCGATTTCGGATATAGGTGAATTAGCCTAAATCTGCCTATTTTGAGTCCACGAATCTGTGGTCTTCCTTTGTACACGTTATTCTGGGACACCTTAAGTAAACTGGTTAACTTATCCGACAAAAACCATGCAGCCTACGAGTAGTCCGTCGCCCCAAAAATGTCAAAATGTTTCCTCATACTGGCAAGTCTAATTTTTGTTTTTTTCATTTTGAAATAAAATGTTTATTGCAAAAAATATTCGTCAAAAACAACACCGCAAATTAATATGAAATCGAGTGACAATTGCTTCATGGCTCTCATTTATTCTAGAAAAATATTACCTAAATAAAAGTTACCAATATTAATACCGCATATCTTGTCTGGCAAAATAGTATATGTAAAAAATTGAGTTTTGAGAAAAAAATGCCGTATACTATTTTGTTAAGGAACAGAAACAGGTTCAGGTGCTGATCTACTGTTTTACTGATATTTTATTGGAAAATTAAATAAAACAGAAACAATCTAAAAATTCAAAAAGATAAATCGGGAGACTAAATCAATTCTTTTCAAGTATACTATACAGGGTGACATGAAAAAAAGTGCAATGCATAGAACCACATGATAGAGGACCTCAAAACATATAATAGGTTACTATACGCTTATGTCTAAATTTCTTTTGTTTTCGAGATACAGTGTTAAAGAAATTTTGGAAAATATTGATTTTTTTTTATTACTTCCAATTAAGTGGAAGGAATGTACTAACAATTGGTACATAATATCCTCTACAGATTGCAAACCAGTGGCGGAGTTAAAGGGTTCACTATGCTTAAATCAAATTAATAAATTAATACGGCCCTATAGAAATTACTATTTTAACATTTTGCTATAGGTAATATAATTCCTATTAAAAGTGCCTCTAAATTTTTTGTCATATTTTGCAAGGTTTCCCTACAAAAAAATTTCCACTTGACATAAAATCCATGTCCATCACGGTTTTCATCATTTTAACAAGTAACAAACGAAAAACTAAACAATAACTTTCTTTAGCAGTATAGCGAATTTATATAAATTATTGCAAAATCAGTTTGACAGTTGCCGTAGATTTAGATTAAATTTCATACCCGACTATATGCAAACGTTTTATTTAAAAAATCTGTTCGTACATATACCGTACCACCGAAGCAAAGTTGACAAAAAACCCTTTTTTGTAGAAAAAAAGCACAAAATATGACACAAAAATTTGAGAGGAACTTTTAATAGGAATTGTATTACCTATCGCAAAATGTTGAAATAGTAATGTTATAGGGCCTCCACACAATGTGCCAGACGGTAGACCCTCCCTCTTGTTTTCAATTGGGACCTCCAAAATATATTACCACTTTAAAAAATATTTAAATATGGTTGTAATAAATATCTATTTTAAATTTAGACTGCTATATTTTGTATTACACGTGAACAAACCTTCAGCATGCTCCGTTTTTGTCGAAAATTGCGAATTCAGAAATACTATGTACAATTAGAGTTACAATAACATGATTTGATAGATTCATTACTATATCAAACAATAATAATTCGCAATTTTATTCTTTATGCCGATGTTTATAACCTACTTTGCATATTTCCCATTAACATAAACAATTGAAGATAAATGATAATCTTTGTAAAACGCAAACAGAAATCATATAAATTTTCTGTTCATCTGTTTTAAGTTCTTTTATTTGCTATAGATTTTGTTAGCGAAAGCAATAGCCCATGGACCAAAACGCAAGAATATTTTTATATCTATACGTCTTAGTTAAGAACATATTTTTTATTTCATCGATACAATGCATATAAAAATATCAAATATCAACAAATGATTTTAATCAACATTAATCTTAAAGCAGTATATTTTCTTTGTTAAAGTGATGGCAAAATACGAATATCTTAGTACGATAGAATCATTCATTAACCATACCATACCTATTACTTTGAAGATACATAATTTACTTTATTGCAACCTGTACGAATAGAACAGTAGATATTGTAAACATATATAATGTATGCAAGTAACAATGCAAATAGTAAATATCCCATATTTATATCCCATATATAAAATATATAAGTGCTGTTAAGAGATATCTCCTAATGGTATGAGTTCGTAAGAAATCAGTTATCGAGATATTTTCTAATAACGGTATGGGGTAAATCCAAATTGTGATTTTATTTATTATCTATCGACCACTGATACCACATTGGACACGTTCTACTAGCATCCAGATTTCTTAGAATCGGAAAAATGTAATTTCCCTTGTTTATCTTTATGTTTTTTTATGTTTCTCTTGCCCTCATAAAAACTTGATTAAATTGTCATATCATATACTATAGCGGAGAAATAAAAAATCATTCCTCATTCTTCAGGTCAAGGACAAACAAAAAATAACGAAAAATGTCTACTATTGGAAATAATGTATGTAGTATCTGAAAGTATGTAATAATAATAAGTATCTACGAGGTGTGACAATTAAGTAATGAGACTGATCCCATAAAAACCGTATATTTAAAAATTATTCTACAACTCTGCCATCCCCTTCAAAGTAGTCCCCTTGGGCAGCTATACAACAATTCCAGCGCGTTTTCCACGGTTCGTAACATTTCTGGAACGCTTCGACTGGGATGTCCGCGAGTACCCTCGTCACGGTCTCTTGGATGTCCGTAACCGACTCAAAATGGGTTCCTTTGACCACTGATTTTGCTCTAGGGAACAGAAAAAAGTCACAAGGTGACATATCGGGCGAATAAGGCGGCTGTTGCAACACGGTGATCCCTTTAGAGGCCAAATACTGGGACACGCTGAGGGCGGTCTGGCACGGCGCGTTGTCGTGATGAAGGATCCAGTTGTTTGCGATGTCTGGGCGCACCCTGTTGACTCGTTTTCGCAATCTTTCGAGTACTTCGCGATAGTAGACTTGATTTACGGTTTGCCCCGGTGGCGGTGGAACAAATTCTTTGTGGGCGATTCCGCGACTATCAAAAAAGGTAATAATCATCGTTTTCACCTTCGACTTGCTCATGCGAGCTTTTTTCGGATGGCGGGAGTGCGGAGACAATCATTGTGAGCTTTGGCGTTTGGTTTCCGGGTCGTATTGGAAAAACCAGCTCTCATCGCCTGTAATAACTCGATCAAGCAGCGTGGGATCGTTTTCCACTTGCTCCAAACAGTCTTCTGCGACGGTCATTCGATGCCACTTTTGCTCCTCAGAAAGGTTCTTTGGAACCATCTTCGCACACAACTTTTTCATCCCTAAATCGTCGGTTAAAATTTGTCTGACTGTTTCACGGTTCATACCCAGTTCCGAGGCCAACATTCGAACTGTTAAACGCCGATCTTCACGGATTCGGGCGCACACTCGCTGCACATTCGGGTCAGTCCGCACCTCGACTGGTCTCCCGCTCCGCGCCTGGTCTTCCACGCTTTCACGCCCCTCCTTAAACTCTTTATGCCATCGAAACACCTGGGCACGACTGAGAGCACTATCACCATGCACTTTTACGATTTTAGCGTACGTTTCCGAAGCTGTTTCGCCCAATCTGGCGCAAAATTTTATCG
>NW_019416332.1:42089-58962 GCF_000390285.2 Anoplophora glabripennis | reverse complement strand
CTACGTCATAGGTGACGAAGCCGGCCTTTTTTATCAAAACAATACTTGTACGTCGCCCGTCCATTCTCATGATTTCCCCCGAACATACGATCATCGCCTAAGTGGTCCATATCAAGAAAGTCTAACCCGACACGACGCTCAACGCGGAGTTCGACCTTCTTCGTCGAGATCTCCCCCGCGAGCTCGTGTCCTAGACACCACGTCTGTAGGTCATATCCACCACAGATTCCAATCGTCAGAGAATATAGTGCGACCGGGCGTCGATAGCGACGATCCCCGTGAACTCCGTGCATTTCTGCCGCGGAACCCGGTCAAGGGAACTAACATCCCAGATCACAGGTTGCGACATGGTTCCCAACGTGGAGCTCGATTAGAACTCCCGAGGTCTCCACCGAGGGCCCATGCCGTTGTTACCGATCCCATCGATCATACTTCTCGACATGGCGCCCAACGTGGGGCTCGATTCGAACTTCCGATGTCTCCACCGAGGGCCCATGTCAATGTCGATATGGCCGATACAAACGATCATACTTCACGACATGTGAGACATAATTATTTCAAATTTGTGTTAGAGGAAATAGGAAACCTGCTGACTTTTATAATCTTTATAAAATGTGTTCACAATCTTTTAGGATTTTTTGCAATAATTGTGCTAGTGGTTTTATTCATTTTTGTCTTACGTAATAGTTTTATGACATAAATACTTCAATTATATACATCTAAGGAACTAATATAATTATATAAAAAATATAATATAAAAAACTTAGTATATTTATTATAACTTATGAATGAAAAAAAACGGAATATAAAAAAAAATTGTTGAAATACCCTTTATGTCTCCGGTTAACTGTGTATTACTGATTTGTTGACTGATAATTGTTTAATTAAAACTTTAATACAGTGGGTGAAATAAAATAAAAGAAAATGTAAATGACACTGTTCGATATTGATAGCATAGTCCAGCCGTCTTGGATCTTGGATGTTTGGATCCTGTTAACGCGACGTATTTACGTACATGCGCATTGCGCACCGGACATTTAAACTGGCCTTTTAAATGGGAAGTGCACGTCATCTCTCTCTAATTTTCGCTTCTTTGTCTTACTGGCACATCTGTATCTAATCTGTGCGTCTACTAAACACGACACAGCAGGCGAACTAAACAAGCTAGAGCTATGGTAAAAATATCAAGGGAAAGGGAAGGATGCCGGGGAAGGGGAAAGGGAGTTTCAAGGTCGCAGGTTTACCACAAGCGCGGCATAAAATCAGTCTCGTTTCTTAATTGTCACACCTCGTATGTTTGTAATTGATAATTGTTTATTTATGTTTTTTTGTTAGACAAAAATGAATTTATGAAAATAACCTGAGAAGGGATAAATAATAAGATTTCTCTACCTGTCCTTTTTTT
Source organism: Anoplophora glabripennis (assembly GCF_000390285.2). Lineage (NCBI taxonomy): Eukaryota > Metazoa > Arthropoda > Insecta > Coleoptera > Cerambycidae > Anoplophora > Anoplophora glabripennis. The sequence continues at coordinate 57,557 of NW_019416332.1, read as the reverse complement.
TGTTAAAAATTACGCTTTTCGGAAAACTCAATATTTCACCAAGTTATGTGAAAACAAAGTACAAACCTGAAATGTACGATTTACTGTTCATAACGTATAAAGCTTGACCATAAGCCACAAATTAAAGTAATAAGTTAGAATGGAACTAACATGGGGGTGCCCAAAATATTGTAATTTAATGAAACTTAACCTATAGGTATGCAAAGTTGTACCAAGGCGGAGTTGAAACTTCAAACTGAAGCTCCAAATTTCGAAAAAAAAATATAAGAAATATATCAAAGAAATTTTAAGAATTACTGTAACTTCTGCAAAAGTTGTCCATATGTGTTAAACTTATGCAGGATTCCAGGAACATAATGCACTAATGCAAAAAATTAAAGAGTCAAAAGAATTTCCGAAATTTTTCCGTGATTTTTGACAGACTGTATTTAGGTGAAAAATAGTCGTATCGCGAATTAAAAAAAAAGCATTTTGAAGCTCTAAGATTCTAGTTTTTAGATCTTTCGGTCGAAATGTTTTAGGAGCTACGGTTACCATGCAATTGGAATAAATAGCGCGACAAAAAAATTTTGCAAATTTTTATTTTCTCCATGCTCCACGGACTTGGAATTTTTTTTTCAGCTAAGCCATTCCTTGGACCATATAGCTTGTTTATTCAGCTTCAATTCCCTTTTTTTTTTTAATTTCGATACGACCATTCATCGAAATATCGGACTTTTAATGGAAAAGGATCCTTTTGTCTTCAATCATCCATCGGTGTCTCGGCGGCAAATGGTCGTACAGAGAATTGGAGCGCAGTTTCGAAAACTGAAATAAATTTCCTATAACATGCTGCCGCAACTTTTTTTTTTTCATCTTTTACACGAATTTTAAAAAACAGGAGAAAAGGGGTCTTTTATGGTTTTTTAGAAAATTAACGGCTAAATTAGAAATATTCACGAAATGACTAATGTAAACATGACTTTTACAGCTCGATATACCCAGAAGAACCTTGTGAAGTTTCATCTCGATCTAGCCTCGGATCTAGCGAACCGTTTCTTTGTTTCAAACAGTCAAACTTTTAATAAAAATTAAAGGGTCACGTTTTTTGAGCTTAAACACTTCATAATCATAATTAAAATGGAAAAAAAAATTTTGTTAAGGTTTTTTTACAGTATTACCGCAAATAACGTTTAAATTGATGAAAAAAAAAATCGAAAAATTTTCGGAATCATTTTTTGTTTTTTTGGAAAACCTTTCCGGACATTGAAGAAAACAAAATCCATTTGTTTCTAGCACGGTTCGGCTTTTCCGTCCTATGTTTCTGTCCATCAACTTTTAATCAATTAAATTGATCAATTAAGTTGATGACCCAAACCAGATTTCGACCCCGATTCATACCGTTTTTTATATAATATTCACAAAAAACTAATTGGCAATTACGATTTTTCTTATTTATATATCACAGATTCTTTCAATTTTTTTCCAACCAAATAATATACAAACAATCAAAAAGTTATGAAATTAAATTATACAAATCGTAACTATGTCATATACTGTATACGTCTAAATTAACAAAAAAATGGTTTCTTTAAATATGAACGAAACTTCCTTTTCGAGAACATTTTTCTCTTTCAAACTACCTACTTTAAATTTAACTCACTATTGTGCGAAAGGATTAAAGACACAAACTGGTTTTGAGGTAAATGATAAAACAGATCGTATTTGGGTAATAATTACCGTTAAATGTGTCAAAACATCAAGTCATTTTTGAAAAATAAAAGTAGTAATGTTATCTACGAATGAATCAAAATATTATTTCATACATATTTTATTACATCTTATATCTCTTATTAATTCGTGACACAAAGTTTGGCCAAGCATTTTTAGTGCACCCTATATTCGAAATTTACGTCTTTCTTTTCGAATTACCAGTCAAACTCAAACCTGAATAATAGTCCTAGATATAGTAAAGAATTGCCTTATAAAACTTAAAATACCCAGTATTTATCAAAGTATGTCGGGCTTATCTTCGGGTCACGATCTAAACTTTTTATGTGTACTTTTCCAGGAATTATGTTCTTGTTCCCCCCAAGGAAACATATAGTGTTTTTCTTATTTATGTCCCTTTCGTGTCGCAGATAAATGCGCGTTAAAACTTTGGAATTGCTGCAATAAAACGGCGAGAATATAAGTGGGCTATCTTCTACAACTACAAATCAATGGCATTTAATCCAATTTTATTCGACCATAATGTAATATGGCAGGTCAAATTGCAAATATGAAAAATGTTGCAATTATGAAAAACATACATCAGAGTGTTGCAAAATGTTGTTCAGAGAATTCTAGAGCAGATTCTACGTAAAAAAATTCGAAAAAAAATTCTATAAACGTAGGTCCGCAAATGCTTCGTTTTCGAAATAGAGGCTGTCAAAATAAAATAAAAAAATATGTTTTTTTTTGATAACTTTTTATTGAAAATCGTTTAAATTTGAGCCAGTATATTTATGGTACGTAGGTTATAATTTGTTGTAATCGATTGCTTTTCAGATCCATCAGGGGCGTAGATATGATGGAGTACCTATTGATTTATGACCAGAAAATCCACCCCTCTGGTTTTTCTACTGGTTTTTACATTATGTTTAGGAACCTCATTTATTTTAGAGCAAAAAGACCTCCTTGCACATTTGTCATTTAGCGAGTAGCTTTCGAGCTATTGAAGATTTTTAAAAATCATGCAAATAATTTTTAAAGAAACGTTAAACATTTAGTATCAAACTCTTGTATCTTGATTCTTATGTATTAAAATATAAATGTCCAAATTTACAAGAAAGTATTAACAATATACTCACTTTATTAACATTGTCAATAACATATCGATAGCAATAATATATCCTATATATTTCGAAAACGAAGCATTTGCGGACTTACGTTTATAGGATTTTTTTCGTATTTTTGGATGTAGAATCTGCTCTAGAATTCTCTGAATAACATTTTACCCTGTATATTGCTAAATTCCTTAGAAATGTGTAGCTGTTTAGAAAAAAATTCCCACCAGGTTTCTAACAGATTTAAACGTAAATTTAAAATTTTGTCATTGGTATTTTTTTTAATCTTTTCCAATTAAGGGATCTTTAGTGATTTTTCTATTATTCTTTTCACATTGTATTTAATGAGTTTTTTTTTCCTCACTGCCAAAGAAATAATAAATTACATAAAAATGTTATTTTAAATGGATATATAATATAATAAATCAAATAAATAATATCTCTCTGTAAGAAGATCAATCAAAGAATTGTTGTTTATAATTATCGTATCACGTTGAAATTTAGCCATCATTTGTTTTGTTAAGCCCTAAACAACCGAATTTGTGTTTTTTATGCCACATACTTGAAATATTTTAATTCACAACTTATTCATATTAGAATATCGAGCTTAGTGCGATTTTCTTTTGTACTTTTTAGTTCTTCGCAAGAAATACCCCTGTCAAAATTCGCTAACCCGCTTCATTTTCGAAAAAGCACACAAAGTTATAGTTTTCTGTTAGTGTTTTAAACTGTAGAATAAGATAGTATATTAAGTAATATACCTATTATTTAATTCTACCTATAATAGTAAAATAAAGTATTGATAGATATTATATTATTATCGCCACGGTAGCGCAGTCGGTCGAGAGTGCGGTGGCAATCATTTCTCGGCTAGGCTTCCTACTCTGGTCCGGGTTCGATCCCCGGTGTCGGCACTGGCAATGTCGATGGATAATGGGTGTTTGTCCGCGTTTTTTCAAGTGTAGCCCCCTTCCTCACAAGCCTTTGGCTTTTGGATTTGGGGGTTGTCTCATTTCTGTAGTGTGTTTTTTTATATACTGCGTGTTCATTTGAAAAAAAATATCAAATTTCACTGCTTTCAAAAATTATACTTGATACTTTAACTTTAAAGAAACTAGTTTGTTAATCCAAAAATTGTAGTTAAATACGTGGATACTTTTGCAGATATTCCGTCAAAGATTAAAATAAAAAATAATAAATCTCCTTGAAAACCAATGTTTAAGAGGAATATTCAATAGCCTTGATATTTTTGCTTAAAATGAATTTAATAAAGAGTTAAAATAACTGAAGCAGAAATTTTAAACATCCAAATTCGATCATTCAATAGGATCGTTTCCATAAATTCAATATAAAATGTTGTACGAGCATATACTTATAAAAAAAAAATAATAGAAATTCAAGAAAGTAATATTATAATTAGCTTCCGAACTGCTCTACGAGTTATAGTTACATTTGGATACATTTCATTAAAAATTTGTACTGCATATCGATTTGAAATATTACCGATTCCGTAACATTTCACAAGATAAATTCGTTGCTCCAGGCATTATTAATAAAAATTATACGGTGGGCAGTCAATAAAAATAAATATGTTGACTTTGACAAATAAACTTGAAATAAATTTCAATCAATTTTAATGTCAACGTATTGTAAGCAAGTGTTCTTAGTGCATACCAATTTTCTCCAAAATTAAAGAACAAATCAATTTTCATTGAAATCACTTCAAGGTTGATATTAATTTCAATGTTTTTACAGCATAGGGCTGATTGAATGAAACAATTTTATTCAATCGACTTGTTTCAAATTTTTCAAATAATATATTTTTATAGAACCAATTTCCTGTTTCTCTTCACCCAACTTTCGCCAAATGCGGAAATCCCTATATAAAACCGGAAATGACATCGCTAAATAAGATCGTTGCATTTTCCAGGTTAGGGCCACCGGCAAAATGTATGCCTGTAAGAAGTTGGAAAAGAAGAGGATAAAGAAACGAAAAGGAGAGGCTATGGTCTTGATAGAAAAGCAAATCCTACAGAAAATTAACTCGCGGTTTGTAGTGAATCTCGCTTATGCATATGAAACAAAAGACGCTCTGTGCTTAGTTCTTACTATAATGAATGGTGGTGATTTAAAATTTCATATCTATAATATGGGTGGTGAGCCCGGACTGGATATTGCGAGGGCTAGGTTCTACGCAGCGGAGGTTGTATGCGGATTAGATCACCTACATCAACAGGTAAGTTTCTTGAGCAAATTTTATAATATACTTAAATGAATTTTGACATTTTATGCGTATTATCATTTAGTCAAAATAACTTTTACGTAATGTTCAGGGTGTCCATGTAGTAAACTTTTTTTTATAAGCGCTTGATGTCAGAATAAAATTGAAAAGACCATTCAATTTGAAAATCGTTAATTTGAAGTGAAAAAGTTTTAGCTCATGTCAGTGTATTTTTTTATGGAACACATAGGCTGGCTGTTACAAATTAGCTTCTCACTACAGGGATCTCGGAAACGGTAAGAGGTACGAAGTAGCTTAAATGGGTGCAAAGTTGCGTAATCAGGGGACCAACATTATGCCTCTACAAAATCAAGGCTAAAATGATTAGTTTTCGAAATATTTGAAAAAAAAAAACGAAATTTTGGAAATCCGTTTTTGTTTCATTTCAGCATTGTTTGAGATGATATTGAAATAAGAAGTACACTTTCTCATGGCCACTTTTTGCCCTTTATCGAATGGCATAATCAATTTTTATATGTAACGTTTCGTCTCCCAAAGACCATCATCAACTTCATTTTTTTAAATACAACCCTAGAAATTTTATTACATTTTTTGCAAACCTTCATGACCCCACATACTGTACTGCCTCAGCCCGAACCAGATTCAAACGTTTTGTCTCGAAAAATTCATCTTCAGTGTATTGGTTCCAAATTTATCTAATTTTTTTTATTTGGATTTTTTTGTTTATTGAATTATCGTATGCTGTGTGTCGTTAGATCCTGTCAAATCCATATAAAATTTTAAACTATTACCACCACGCATTAAAATAAAACATTATTAGAGTTGTATTCCCATGTCCATAGTTATTTCTAGGCTTCTCAAAATTCAAACAAATTCCGATCTATTTTTTTTTCAGGATATTCATACAAATACATCTGACATGCTCTTTCACAGTTGCGGTTACAGATATAATAAATTCCGATAATATTACGCTGATCTTCATTTTCACCCTTTGCCAAAACGAAAATGTTTTTGAACATTTACTGAAATTTTTTAAGGAATTCAGTTGGCGTTTTGGTTGTTCATATGCATTTTTAAGAATTAATTTGTCATAATAAAATTAAAATTGTAATAATGTTTTAATTTTGACGCAACAACTTATTGAGTTATGTATGACCAAGTGATGATAATAGTTAATAATAATACATGTTTTATTGTAAGGCGTGGTGGTAATAGTTTAAATAACTAGATGGATTTCACAGGGTCTAACGACACTTATAATGATAATTCAATAAACAAAGAAATCTAAATAAAAAATTTAGATCAATTTGGAATGAATGAATACACTGAAGATTAATTTTTCGAGACAAAACATCTGAATCTGGCTCGGGCTGAGGCAGTACAGCAGTGGATATCATGAAGGCTTGCAAAAAATGTAATTAAATTTCTAGGGTCGTATTTAAAAAAATGAAGTTGATGATGGCCTTTGGGAGACGAAACGTTACATATAAAAATTGATTATGCCATTCGATAAAGGGCAAAAAGTGGCCATGAGAAAGTGTTCTTCTTTTTTCAGTATCACCTCAAACAAGGCTGAAATGAAACATAAACGGTTTTCCAAAATTTCGTTTTTTTTTCAAATGTTTTGAAAACTAATCATGTTAGCCTTGATTTTTTAGACGCATAATGTTGGTCTCCTGATTACGCAACTTTGCTCCCATTTAAGCTACTTCGTACCTCTTACCGTTTCCGAGATCCCTGTAGTGAGAAGCTAATTTGTGACAACCTGTATACAACCCCAAATTTATTTCAACTTTAAAAGGTGCATTGCCAAGTTGTGGTCTATTTTTTATAAAAAAAAAAATAGTTTTTAAGAATTCATAACATACATGAAGGGAATATAATTATTTTTTATAAATCCTTACTTTTTAGTTTAATAAGTTTTATACATAGTACCTTTAAATATACTGTTCATTCTAATGAGAGAGTTGCAATAGAAAATCCTTTCCTTTCATTTTGAAACTGCGATTTCTTTTTGTAATTTTTAAATGTATGCTTATTTTTTGTATTTCCGATATTCGCAAGTATTAGGGATGTTACAAATTTATTTTTATTCCTTTAAGTTGGTTTTTATTTTAGATTTTTTCTCATATTCCACATTTCGTACGATAAAACATTTGTTTTAGGCTGTCTTATGATCTTGCGCCACTTATTGTCTGAAGTTATTTATTTGCGCTATAGTTTTAGTTTTTTATTTATTTGGGTATTTTTCCACGTGAAGAAAATTAAAAATTAGTGAAATAGACCCTGGCGTCAAAAGGATAAGTCAAGGGTTATTATTATAAACATAGTTCTACTTAACCAAAAATCTCACACTTTAAAAAAAATAAAATAGAAATTACAGAATACACATCACTGTCTATCGCGCACTGTAAAGTCGTGACGTTTCGGCAATCAATCTATTTTCGTTATTAAAACTTAGAATGACACTTCATTTTAAGTAAATTATAATAATAAAATTAAATTAATTAAAATAATAATAATAATAATACATGGTGCCGCAAAAAATGTTTATTATATAGCAGTGAATTTTTTTATAGAACAAAATGAATTTTCTGTTCTAAAGTGAATCTTCCCTATGTCCTCTATATAATCTGTCAAAACTAATTTAAAACAATGTATTATTCCAAGTTCTGATAATTGATTTTTGGTTAAACAAAACTATATTTATAAAAAATAACCGTTTTGGTGCAAGGGTTTATTATTTTTAATTATTTTTTTGCACTAGTTTCCTGGCTCATTTTCAAAAAAAAAAAAATGGACCAGTCGCGCCACAAGCGTAAAATCTACACCACACTGTCACTCTTTGTGTGTACAATGTGTGTGTGTTCATTATTGAATAACCCGGAATTTGTCTGTGCCCCAAATTCGACTGTTTTGCTTGTTGACATACCCACTAATGCAAAACGCGGCTCGTCGCTAAATATAATTTTCTTAATAAAATCACCGTGCATTTATCAATTCTTCAACACCCAATCAATCAACTCCGGAGCATTAAATGGTCGTCTTGTTTCAATTCTTGGTTTAACTGAATCTTGAATGGATGCAGACGCAGATCTTTTATTAAAATCCGCTACATTGTACTTTTTGAAATGTTTAATTGTAGTGACTGACAACTCACTTAAGTTACAGTTTTTCCGCCACACTGTCACTCACCGTAGCAATATTTTCGGCTAAACGGCCAGTACGAGAACGGCCTGTTTTTTTATTGTCTGCAACCGAACCTGTTTGTTCAAATTTGGCAACTAATCTTTTCACAATGTTTCATTCAGGACATTCCTTCTATCGAAAATTCCACGTAATTTACTCACAGTCTCAGCTACACACCCTTCGTATTTGTAATAAATTTTCATAATCTTTATTCACTCATCCGTCGTATAGTGCTCCATTTTGTCTAACTGCAACGTATTTACCACAACATGTGACCCGTATAATGCTGCCAACTGTTTGGAATGAAAACGCCACACAATTCAAATCCTGCAGTACTTTTGGGACACCCTATAGAAGAAGAGGCCACTAAATGGAACTGCTGTTTTTAATTTTTTTTTTTTTTTGTTATAGGGCATTGTGTATAGAGACTGTAAGCCAGAAAATATACTTCTTGACGATGCAGGTCATGTTCGGATCTCAGATCTAGGTTTAGCTGTAGATATACCAGAGGGAGAATCTGTTAGGGGTAGAGTTGGAACTGTTGGTTACATGGGTAAATATTTATCTGCATTGACTTGATTTATCACTAATACTTCTTTTTATTTATAGCACCAGAAGTCATAGACAATGAAAGGTACACCTTCAGTCCAGACTGGTTTAGTTTTGGATGTTTACTTTATGAAATGATAGAGGGGCAAGCTCCTTTTAGAGCTCGAAAGGAAAAAGTTAAACGTGAGGAAGTGGACCGACGGGTAAAGTCTGATCAAGAAAAATATTCAAATAAGTTTAGTGAAGATGCCAAATCTTTGTGCCAACAATTATTAGCCAAGAGTCCACAACAGAGGTTGGGTGGGAAAGCGGGAAGGTGTGGGGCAGTGATTATCAAACAGCACCCATTTTTCCAGCCTCATATTAACTGGAGAAGGTTGGAAGCTGGTATGATAGATCCTCCATTTGTACCAGATGTAAGTACATTTCAATCAGATTGTATCTTCCTCCTCTTTAATGTTATATTCTTATTTTGTATTGATATTCTTTGATTTTCAAACAAAGGAATGCCCCACTAGTCTAAATAATTAATAATGTTAGGATTATAGAACTTACATTCTTTCAAAGAAATATACGAAAGTTAATGAATCACATATATTCAATTAATCTTCAAAATTTATTTTGTCTCCTTCAAAATAGGCTCCATTTCAAGCAATACATGTTTCCCAACAAACCACCCTTTTTTAAACACATATTCCTGTATGGACTTCAACTCCTTCAGCAATTTTTGTTTAATGACTTCTGTTGAGTCGAAACGTTTTCCACAAAGTGGTAATTTGAGTTGGAAAAGAGGCAAAACTCAAGAGGGGTTGCTTGATGACATTCGGTGCATTATAATGGTGCAAAATCTAAGAATTGTCCTACCATAAATCTAGTCTTTTGCGTCGGATACTCTCTCTCTCTCAAACACCTCATAATGCCCAGATAATATTCTTTATTGACTTTTTCTCCATCTGGAAGGAATTATTTGTTGACAACACCACGATAGTAAAATAAAACATTAAACATGACTGATTTTTGATCGACTTTGATGTTTTTGTTTGGTTTCGGCTAATTAGAAAAGCGCCATTCCAAAATTTGTTGGCTCGTTTGCATGTCAAACTCGTAAACCCATGTCTCGTTACCCGTTACAGTGTGTTGGATGAATGTAAACTCCGAATTAGCTCATTGAAGTATGTCTTCAGCAACATGTTTGATGCTCTTCTTGAAAAAAGTTCAATTCTGTTGAAACCAGCCATGCTGGGAAGTTTTTCATACCCTCAACATCAACAAAAATGATTTGTAAGATATGTTTGGTCATATGTCAGCTCTTTCAATCTATAATGACGGTTTGCAAGCACCATTTCCTTCACTTTGTCGATGTTTTCTTCAGTTGAAAACGAAGGACAACCAGAACATGGCAAATCATTAACCACAACTCGACCATGTTTGATTGCTTTGTAACATTCGTACACTGGAGTTTTCGATAAAACTGAGTTACCCCTTTCTCAACATTTCCAGTGTATCTAAAAAGTGTATTTTCAACTTAGGTTATATAAGCGAAATTCCGAAAAAAATTACCATTTTCTGTAACACTATAGCTGTTGCGCCCCCTAACGATGAAGTTACAAACTGAAAATATTTTAAATCAATTTCTTTTGGCCGTATTTGTTAATAGATTTTTTACCCCATATCGTAGCACGTCTAGTTTCCTATATACAGCCGCTCCGTACCGTTAATGGATCACCCTGTATAAGAAAAAATGTGATATAGGTGGTCATAATAGTTTGGCCAGTTATCATAATAACGTTCCTTCGAAACAAAGCATATATTGAATAAATCAATCTTTCAATATGTCGGTACTTACTTATTCTTAAGTTTGCAAGTGAAATGTCTCAGTGAAAATTTGCACTTTTCTGTTATTAATATCCATCAAAAGAGTATTTTATCACTTCAAATATTTTTTCTACAAGATCTAGTGAAGTCTGAATTAAACAGTTAATTTTCTAACAATTTTCCAACCAGCAAAAAAACCTCTGTTAACCAAAGAACAGAAGATATAGGCTAAAATGGATTCAGGAAGACCAGGAATAATGAGCCTAAATTTGACGATTATATGAATTTCACATGAAAACATTCATCTTTAGACGCTTATCATAATGACTATTCATTCTGAAAAAATAAAGCTTCCTTCATCCAGTTGATCAGTTATTGATAAATAATTATGTTTTATTGTTGGCATTATTAACTCATAGAAATACAGAGAGATACAAGTAAGTGCCAACTAAACCATATTTTTTCTTATATATCTATTATGTCTTAAGTATAAAATTTTCGGTTTTATATGGTGAAAATATATATTTTAATATTATTATGGCAATTTTAGAAAAATGTTTTGCCATTTCTGCAAGCTTCATAAACTTATTCAAACATATAATTGAGAATTTTAGCCAACTGAACTATTATGAGCTTGGTCCTATACAGAGTGTCTCAAACTCCTAGTCCCAGAGTTGCTACTGGATAATAAAAAACGTGAATAAAAATTTCAGTTTGGGGTTTCAAATATGACCACTTAGGCTTGCCGTTGAGCCAACTATATTATTTTTGGAACTTTTGGAAATGCCTGTTTTGAAGTTATGAAATATATTTTTCACAGAAACATACCCATTTCATTACAAGCTTTGCTTTAACTTCGCCTGTACGAATGTTTAGTTCACATCTTGCAAGCCAAATTTGAACCACTTCCTCTCAAGTTACGACTTTGGAATTCTGATGACAATTTTTTTTTAACTTCACGTGTATGTATGTTTAGTTCAAATTTTGAAAGCTAAATTTGAACCACTCCCTCTAAACTTACGACAATAAAATTTATTTTCTTAAAATTTTCTTGTGAGTGGCTTTTTTCAAATTATGTAGAGAAATGGTCAAATGGGCAATATTTTGTGAGGGGGTCTTATAAACATTGTTTTTGAGAAGTTCCTATAAACAAAAATCTAAGAGGATCAGGTGTGGAGACTTCCCTGAACCATTAATAACCATATGGAACCATTAATCCCTCTCCTTCCTTCTATCGTGATATATTTCATCTAGATAATTACAGAAAATAAGTGTTATGTGAGGTGGAGCTCTGTCTGAAAATGATCTTGATTGTTTTAGGGTTGACAAAGTGTGGGTTTTCTGTTGCCCAGTTATATTCGCTTCTTCTGTTAGGCAGGCTATTGCTTATAAAACGACTTTCATCTGTCCAAAGAATGTAATTAAAAGCTCGCCTGTCCGCATTCGATGAGTACCGTAATTTGGGGAATAAAATTTATCCGTTTCTCGATAGTTAGTTTAATCGTTTTAAATTGTGTAACTAGTCATGATATTTGCTACTACTCATAATTCTTTGAACTGAGGACTTATTCAAATTAATTCTCTACTGGCTTGCCTAATTGAATGTCTCGAATTGTCTTTAAAGTATTGTAACATCTGTGCTGTTGCATTGTCATTGCAAGCTCTTTTTCAAATTGATTTTCCTTTTCGATTACAAAATGTACTTTGGTTTTCTCGAAGAGTCTTTTCCAATCTTATAAATATTTTGTGATCAGGAAGTAGGCGCTCAGAATATCTTTCTGGATAAATTCCCACAACTCTTCTTGCATTTTTGGGTTTCTCCATAAATTAAGATTATATCAACCTTTTCATCGTGCCTTGTTATATTAATTGAAATAAGCTGTTCAAAATAAGAACAAGCAAAATATTTCAATAGTTGACAAGTTATTAGACAAATTGCTTCACAATAATCAAATTGTCTATTGCATTCCATGAAAATCGAATTAAGTGATAGCTAATTCGATTTTGTTCGAGATACAGTTGAACTCGCTTGTAACGAGCAGGGGATATAACGAGCACTTGGTTATAACGAGCAAATTGAAATGTCCCTTCCGAATTCCCTATGTAAGACGTGTATTTTTGTTCATCTATAACGAACTCGTATATAACGAGGGCTTGGCTATTACGAGCTTTGATTTTGGTCCCGCGCAACAGTGATCTCGGCTATAACGAGTTATCGTAGAACCAGTTTTTACGCACATGACATCAAATGAACGCAAAAGCTTGTTATGACTAGTAGAAATAACAACATATCCGATTTTGACGTCTTTGACTTAGTTCAGTACGACATGGTAGACGAAAACCTCGAAGTGGCTGAATTCCCAAATGAAATTCCATCAATAGATGAAGAAAGTGATGAAGAAGAGACGGGAAGCGATGAGGTTACAGTTCCTTCGACACATGAAGCCATCTCTGCGTTAAAAATCATAGTATCATACGTCGAATTCAAATATCCGGAAAACGAGCAGTTCTTAAATGCCGCTGATCGGTTGCAAAGAAATATCAGTCAGGAAATATTAAGCAAAAGAGTGGTGCAGAAAAATAATACAGAATTTTTTCGTTAATAATAAATGCTATGTAATGTAACTTACCTACAGTTATACGTATCTATGTTATGTAGATAAATAATATTATATGTTTGAAAATAAAAATACAAGTGCAATGCAGCTATAATTATGTTTCAAATAATTTTCAGCATAGTTGGTGACGGCGACGTCTATAACGAGCACTCGCGTATAACGAGCAAATTTTGCGTTCCCGTGAATGCTCGCTATAACCGAGTTCTACTGTATTTAAAATACGAGTAAGCGTTTTCACGTTTCTAGTTGTAACTTTTAAATGAAAAGAGATATCAAAAAAGTTTTGTAATAAGAGTTTATCGGAACAACTCTGTCTGTCCTTCCAATATGAAATGAAATGGGTATGTTTCTGGGAAAAATATCGTAACAGGCATTTCCAAAAGTTCGAAGAATTATATTTTTGGGTCAAAGGCAAACCTAAGTGTTCTTATTTAAAATCCCCAAGTGAAATTTTTATTCGCATTTTTTATTAGCCAATAGCAGCAGTGGAGCATAGAGTTTGAGACATCCTGTACATATTGGTATGTATGACATTCCCTTTCATTATCAAACATTTCTTGTTCATTCAGTTCAGTGCTTCAACTTCTTTTTCTGCTATGTATTTTACTTTACATTGTGTTTTATTTTTATTGGTACTCAAAATGTTTAATACATACATGTTTTTAGTATACTAATTTTTCAGTTGGAAATTACCTATGTAAAATAATATGATTGAGGGATGTACGTACATTCATGGTTGTGAACAATATTTTTTATTTCTTTTGTAGCCTCATGCAGTGTATGCGAAGGATGTACTAGATATAGAACAATTTTCAACAGTGAAAGGTGTAAATATAGACGAAAGTGATTCAACGTTTTATAGTAAATTTAACACGGGTTGTGTGTCTATACCATGGCAAAGTGAAATGATAGAAACGGACTGCTTCAGACAGTTAAATGTGTTTGGTCCTAATTGTTCTAGATCACCTGATTTAATTTTGCAACCAGTAGCAGTTTCAGAAAATGAAGGATGTTTTCCCTTTAGGCGAAAGGTAAGACTATCTTTAATAGGAAAATATTTTTGCTTTTGAAACTCTGTATTCATATAAGTAGTATTAACACATTGAGACTATTGGAAATACTTTTTATATTAATTAATTTTGTTAATAGTTTTTATCAATAAATTGATCCAGAAGTTGGCAATTTTATATTGGTGCTTGTTAGACAAAAATTTTTGTAAATTTAATTAACTGTAATTCTTATTCAGTAGATATAGTAGGATCCTATTCGATGCAAAGTAGAGCAAAAAATTGTCAGCCTTTTATCAAAGAAAAATCGTGTCAACATTTTTAGGAGGCGTAAGATGAACCATTTCAAATTGAATGTTAAATCTGAAATACCGCTGCATACACACTGTGTTCTGGTACTAGCTGTAGTCGGCCAGGTGCATCGAGTGTACGAAGTGGTCGGTTATACGTCAAATACTAACCTGGCGAGCTTGATCGTAGAGCAGGGAACAATAAACAGTGGCGCGTACAGAGGTGAAATGTAGTACATATGTGGAATTTAAATAACGAATTGGATTTATAATAAATTACATTTAAAACAAATAGTTTATGAGAATAAAGGGATTTTTGTAGGAACAGGGTTCCAGACGTGAACTGATCTCTTCATCGCACCCCATTACGATTTTTTTTTTTATAAGGAGAACGAAGTTTCAAAGCAAAAACCTTGTATAACAGATATACTATAAATATTTACAGAATGAAAACAAAATATAAATCCTATGATATGATTCTATCAAATGAAAACACTAACAACAATTCTCTATCAATCTCAACAAAATAAGTTATTTTTCTATCAAACAAGAAATATTAACAAATTACAAACAAAATATAAATTCTATGATTCATGTACTGTATGCCGAACTGCATTTTTCTCATCTTCATTTAATTAAAGTTATATATTATATAATATATTAATATATTAAAATTTAATATTAATTTCTTCTTTCCACCCCCTTTTTTAGGTTTCTTAACGTCTCCTTCATTTTTCTTCTCTCTTAAAATTTTGAAAACAGATAATTTGCTTACTCCAGTATATCTAGAACATATTTCCACCAAACCAGTCTTCAGTTTCATGGGATGATCCTTTTCTAAAGGGTTATAGACATTTAATATTATCGTTTTTTCTCTGTAACTTAATATAGATTTTTTTGTACCCACAGCAGTACATCCGGCTCGCGAACATCCAGGCACCGCCTCCATTT
>NW_019416332.1:0-41666 GCF_000390285.2 Anoplophora glabripennis | reverse complement strand
TTGTTACGCCCGGCGTTTTTGATCTTTTATTGTTAATAAATGATTAAGTACAGTTCTAGCATTTTACGTAGCCAATCTTTATATTATATATGTTTCTTATAACGAAACAACAGAAGTTTACTCAGAGGTTAAGGCTATGCCAGAGCTACATAAGTTTAAGTGCAATCGAATAAATTGCTATAATTTTTTTATTTGGTAATATTTGTTTTCACAATGGTTTTAAATTGGTTTTTCTACCGAAATACGCACAGTGCACTTTACTCTGAATCGCAATCTGATGATTCGTCCTGAGTACCATCATCGCTGCTGTACTCTACATCTGTCTTTTTTTTGTCATTGTAACTGCAATTGAAAACACACACTTTAACACTCGCCATTATTGGTGGCATAAAAATTTATCAATACACGAAAAATCTAATGCACAAGCAGTGAACGTTGTTAGAGCTGTGACTGGAGCGAAAATCAGAAGCGAGTTGACGCTTGGTTACTATTTTGAAAGCCAGGCCAAAATAACGGTCTGACTACACAGGCCGACAAAAGAAATCCTGTGTTTTTGAGACGTAAACCTATCCTTCTTTAGTAAAATTTTCCGCTGAATCCGAAAATGATAAGAAACAATTCTGACGTGTGGATTCCAGACCACATACCCTTAATTTCCCCAAAAATTAAAAAATTCAAACTAGTCATCCAACCTCTTTAATAAAATTTTCCACTGAATCCGAAAATGATAAAAAGAAAAATTTATGGACTCTCCCTCACACACCCTCAATTCCCCCCAAAAAATTAAACTGCCCATCCAACTTACCTTTAGTAAAATTCGCTAAATCCGAAAATTGCAAAAAAATTGTTTGGACGTGAGGGGTCCCCCTTGCTCATCCGTATCTCTCACTTGTTTATTTCAAAAATAAAAATAAATACAAATCAGACGTGGCAACCGTTATAACTTTTATAAAATCTGTCGGTAAAACCAAAACTAAATAATATTGATGAACTAAGTTTCTTTTGCTCGTACACTTAACCTCGCCCTCCAGATATCATTTACAAATTACGGTTAGCATCCTAAGACTGATGAAATTTTTCAGTAAAAGCTTACTATTTTCCAAAAGCTCTTAAGTAACATTAAGCTAGTAGCATGCGGAAGGTATTTTCTAAAAAGTTTTAGCATTTTAACTTCGCATTCAATTAAAATGGGAGTTCAAGCCCTAGGGCCACGTCAAGGCGTCTACCAACCCAGAGTAAGTTATAACCTAGCTTAAAGTTACTTAACAGCTTGAGACATTTTGGAAAACAATAAGCTTTCAATGAAAAATGTCATCAATGCTAGGATGCTAACGCTAACGCTAAGTGTGCGAGCAAAGGGAGATTTTAGTTCAAAAATATTTTTTAGTTTTGGTTTTATCGACAGATTTTAGTTATAACGGTTGCCACGTTTGATTTGTATTTATTTTTATTTTTGAAAGAAGAAAGTGAGAGATACAAATGAGTAGAGGGATCCCTCACGTCCAAACAATTTTTTTGCCATTTTCGGATTCAGCGAATTTTACTAAATATAAGTAGATTGTATGACCAGTTTGGATTTTTTTGCATTTTTAGGGGGAATTGAGGGTGTGGGGGCAATCCATACGTCCGAACTTTTTTTATGAATTTCGGATTCAGCGAAAAATTTTACTAAGGATGGGTAGGTTGGATAGCCAGTTTGGATTTTTTAAATTTTTGATGGGAATTGAGAGTATGTGAGGAAAATCCATACGTCAGAAAATTTTCTTTTTATCTGTTTCAGATTCAGCGGAAATTTTTTCTAGGGTAGGGTCATGTCCCAAAAACAAACAATTTTTTTTGTCGGCCCGTGCTATCGTCTTGCGCGCTATACTTGACTCTAACATAGTCTTAACCTCTGACTAAACTTCTGTTGTTTCGTTATAACATAAACATATATGTAAAGAGTGGCTATGTAAAATGCCTGAACTATATTTATTCATTTCTTAACAATAAAAGAATAAAAACGCCGGGCGTAACAGCCGGGGCAAAATTTGCACGTGCGGTGATCAATAATGTTTTTTTGGCTATTAGCCTCACTTTCAACTTCTGTAACTTTACAGATAGTCTATTTGCATTATAAACTAACAATAAACAAAATGTCAGAATTATATATGGTGATTTATTTTTCAATTTACAATTTACTACTTTATCGCTTCTGAGATTGCTTAAGCCACCACCTAGCCTTCTGACAATATTTTTTCTATGTTTATCCACTTAAAATCTATAAGTGTACCAGTTTTCATGACTATATTCGATTATTTTTTTATTGACAAAACTTTACGCGTTTAACCGCCCGCTCACGCTCTCCGCCTCTGGAGCGACTTCTGACTGATGGGCTCTGACTTTGTCAATGTGATAACAAACTTTTAACAAAAAATCACCACTATAGTCGATCAGTGCAGTCCACACGTAGCTAGCTCTCCGTCTAATATGAGGGAGGATGAAGGGAGTAATAAATGTATTGTTGCCCTGCCGCCCGATGTGCGAAAGAGATGCCTTTGTTTTTCATTTTGTTCTTCATAAATATATAACTATTAATCCATAATCCATAAAGAAATTATTCAATTTCCAAAACCCCCTAAAACCTGTTGCACTGATTCCCTTGACAGGCAATGATTTATTACTTTGTATCGAATATGATCCTACTATAGTACAAATGTTAGTTACATTAAAAATGTTGGTTATATTTTACAATTTTATCAGTTGTCAAGCGTCTTTTTATTTACATCGCAGTTTTGAGCTTAAGTTAAATATGTAGTACATTGCTTACAACCTTTTTCGTTCGCAGACCGCCAAAGGACATAGCATTTATCTGCAAATGGGCAATGTAGAAAAGTTAAAAACACATTTACCAAAATAAATGCTCTCAAAGAAATTATTGTATCTCATCCCACAGTTTACACAATTGGGATAGAATATTACCTGTTGACAATTATCTTACATTTGCATAAAAAAAATTATATGCAATCACATATAGTGCCTTCATAAATGTCCGAGTCCTCCATGACCGCAACTATTAAGCAACCAAACTGACAGCATTCATTAACACAAAATTCCCTAAACACATAGGATAGTTCAGTGCAGTACATATTTCTTCACAAACATTGAACTTTAATCTGCAAAATGTGTTTCATTTTTCAACAAAATAGAATCTTTTTTATTTACAAAATAATCATAATACTCTTCAAAGATATTTTGAACTTTTATCCTGTTCTATATTGAAGAAATATTTTTTGATTGAAGAAGGTTGTCCGTTAAAAAATATAGTTTTTTTTGTAGTCCATTTTCATACAGAGATAATGAAAATAATGTTAGTAAAATACAAAAATTTTAGTGTTGTATCATTTTTTTTAATATTTAAATATAAATTATAAATAAATTAATTTACCTTACAATGCTAACAAATACACATAGTTTTTTACTCAGTTAACAAAAACTTATTATATTAATCAAATTTATAATAGATGTTCAAAATGGTCATTTCACCAAACAATGTTTTCCAAACATAAATTTTCTCTGTGTTTCATGCACTGAAAAACGTGTTAAAGTTAATTTAGCATTATAATTTCATGTTCAATTGCTGCTTTCAGCTTTTCAAGTATGTAGGCAGGAGGTTAAATATCTTATTTTTGATATAACCAACCAGATAAAATTCTAAAAGTGTGAGATTAGGGCTTCAAGCAGGCCACAAACCCCTATGAATCAATCCATCACCATAAAAATCCTGAAGATATCTTATAGTTTCTGCTGCAGTACCCATGCCGCAGTTCATAGTGATGTATTAATTCCAGGGCTTGTAAAATGTTACAATATCGTTCTTCATTTATTACTTCTCGGAAAAAAATTGACCTATTATCCATCTTCTTGAAACTGCTACTGAAATACCTATCTTCTAAGGATGTAACATTGTTTCAATTAAATTCTGTGGATTGTCTGCAGCCCAAATTCTGTAATTCTGACTATTTACATAACCAGATACAAATCATCATCGTTTAAATGTTCATTAAACCATCGACAATATTGTACTTATTGGTTGTGATCAAGAGGACGTAACTCTTGCACAACAGAAACTTTATAGGAATGCATGTGCAACTTTCTTTAATACCTTGCGACAAGTCCTCAACTAATACACCCACGGACATACCATCAATGTAGTAGTTGTTTTATGTTTGGTAAATTCACAAATTAACAAGAGTAAAGCTGCAATATTTTATATGTTGATACAAAAAATACATTCTAAAGAAATAGTGATATTAAAAAAAAATTCAATATTATGTAATTATTAATTTTAACTTTAGTTTTAGGTTAAAAAATGTACATAATTGAAACTACATAATATATTAAGTTTATCGCAGTACCTGTTTGAGTAGAGAACTGCTTAGGAGTTTGCACCATTTGTTGTCTCATATTTTTTCAACCATCGGACTGCATTTCGACTTGCCCTTGTAAATGACGTTTTTTCTCATATCTCTTAATAAGGATTAATTTGGGGTTTTTAAACATATACCTATACGATAATAGCATCAGGCTTCAACAAATTGTTCCGTATTGCAAAGAGTAAAACCAAGTTCCATCTGCGTTCCGTGTAGGTACCACTGCGAAAATGTGCCATCAAAATAAATATGTCTTGTTCCGGTTTCGCAAAAATCTACAAGAAATAAGAATGTAACAAATGAAACATACGCTTAAAATGTTCTTTTAGCTTACGGAAAAACGTCGAATTTTCGGAGTTCTGAAAAGAACTGTTTTTTTTTATTTAACAAAGATTAATTTGTAGAAAAACTCGGAAATACAGAAAAACACGAAAAGTTACTAACACATTTATTCTAAGATCCTAATTGGTGATTTTTCCTTGGTAATTTCTGAAACACCAACTTAAAAAAATCAAATATACTCAGCGCTAAAACAAATCTAATCACGTGCGACTTGGGCATTTATGAAGGCACTGTAGCATTGTGAAAAGTAGAGAATTTAGATGCCCAGAAGAAATTTCAGCAACAATTTTTACTTCTGAAGTTCTGGTAATAATTTTCTTGCAACGGGATAACGTGAAGTAAAAATTTTTTTCTATAAAATTTTGAATAGATACTGTTGTTTCTCTGCAGACCGTCAGTAATTTCTGACAGACCTTAACTGGTCTAGATACCGACGGTTGAGAAACACTACTGTTGCAGAGTCCTTAGGGAACTTCGATATAAATTAAATAGATACCTTTTTCATTTTAATAAACAACTTTTACTGTGAATGAAATGTACGAATATTAAAAATTAATTGTAAACTAGAAAAATTTTGTAGGTATTACTATATTATAATTTGACTCATTTTTATTCTAACAGTTAGTAGCTTTACAGTTTGCCAATAAATTGATCAATTTATTGTAACATATAAAATGGTACCACAAATATAGCGAATTGTAACAATTTCTTGGGGGAAAATCGATAAATGTAAAACAGTTTTAAACCAGTAACTTTAGATCTGAAAATCTATATCTTAATTCGAAAATAATTTTTGTGTAAAATTGTATGAGAAATATACAGTATGTGCTACTTAATAATACTACTGACATAAAATATATAAATATAGTTGTAGATAGTGATTCATTTTGGCATAAAAATATTTTGTTATTTTCATACTCAGATAGTGCTATTCTACAAAAAAAAAATGGAAAAATAGGATGCATAATATATGTAGAGATCTAAACTTTGAACAGTTTTTTCCCTATTTGCTTGTCTATCAAATCTGGTGCTTGCAAATATTAGCAATTTTGCATATTATTTCTTGAAATAAAAGTAACATTACAGCTTTTTTAGTACAGGTTGTTCAATATGTATTTCTTTACTTCTCATTTCTAAAATGCAACAAATTAGAAATCAATTGATATTGCCAGTTGGCATTTCTAAGAAATGGTTGATTTTACAATGTAAGCAAATATGGAAAAAGTTGTAGAAAATTTTACTATCTGCACAAGGCGTCCTATTTTTTTGTTCCCAAAATCAAAATTTTTTTGCAAGTATACAGATAAAAATAAATATTTGTAAATATCAATTTAAATCCTTTACTATCCTCCGTTTATGGCTGATTTAAAACACGTTTTTTGGTTTATATGGAAACAGTGAAAATTATGTGGTACACCGTATATTTTTTTATTGTAAATACTTTTTTGGAATATTTAGATCAACAAGTACCAATCACAAATTCATTTCTTGTTAATTTAGTATAAAAAAGTAAAAGAAATATTGAAAAATATTCTATAGAGATTTTATTATTACAGAAAAAACAACTTCCGAGGACACGACCTGTACCTATCAACCCCGCCTTGTTACCTCATTTATCAGAGAGCTGATATCTTACTTAACTTTTCAAATATATGTCATTTTTTCATCATCTTGCCCCCTGTCTTCCCTCACAATCACCATTGAAGCTAATGTGTCCATCATTGTAAATATTAAATGTTGACAAACGCTTGCACAAAATCTTTCCATATTGGTAGATGATCGTTCACGTTTTTTACATATACCAAATATTTTTTTTTATATATATACATATAATGTACGTTAACTTGTGATTTTGAAGTAATATACCTCTTTTCTAAGTGAGATTATGTTGTAGTTGTCATCTGCTAAAATGGGAAAACTTAGTTACGGGTTAGCTGCCACATAAATTTAGGGCGCTTAGCTGCTCTTAAATAAAGTTTGGAAAAATGTACAAATATTTATTCTGCATTTTGCATTTAACAAGTCTTAAAAAAGTTTGATAAAACTTGCCCAACACTTTACATAAGAGCAGCTTTATTTTGCGCATTTGAATGTAGATTTCTCATTCCACAATCACAATTAATATAAGCAAAATATCTAGAATTGATGTATTAAAAAAAGACCATTATATTGTTTATTACAATATTTTGTCAGTGTTTTTTATTCCTTCCTGAAGTAAAAACATTTTTAAAGTTATTTATCTGTGAGTTTCTATTTACCTTACCATTTTATTCAAATAAAAAATGATTATACAGGATGTTTTATGAACTATACAGGATATGCCACTTTCAATACCTTCAAGGGATTTCTAATTTTTCTGGGGAGATAGACAAAAGGTAGTTTTGTCTCAGATTAGATTATTTAGAAAAATTCAATTCAAGGTACTAGTTTTAGTTTTTTTTTTTATATAAGTAACTTTTTTGTTTGTGAAAATTTTGAGATTTTTAGGATTCTTTCTTTTGTTTTTTTTCATAGAATCCAATGATGTACATGATATTTTTCTGTAAATTCCTGTTCTTTAGTTATAACCCAAACTCATGATATTTACACAAAACATTATTTTGAATTGATACATGAGATAAATACATGGTATTTTCTAAATAATTGAGTTCCTTCAAAGGGGTAACAGAGAATATGAAAATAAATAACTTTTATTAAGCAGCGTGTGGTCTAAAGTGTCGTATGTTCCAGAAAATAACATGAATTATTATGCAAAACTTAGGCCGGTCCTGAATCACCCCATTGAATCAACTGATCAACTGTTTACAGCGCAGCAAAATTCAGTGTGTTATTTGTTATGTAACTGGAAAATTAATGTATGAACAAAAAGGTATTATCATTTTTTAGTTAAATTTCAGGATCTAGACCTGTTCCCAGGATTGAAATTTTTGATCCTGAAATCCTGGAATTGAGTCCCAAATGCTAGACACTTTTTTTATAACTTTGGAAAGCTGTATTCGCTTCACATAAAATTTGGTAACATGCACAAGCTCATTGTTTGCAGCATATCAATGATGAAAAAGAATTTTTGAATACCTCATCGGTGTAGTTAGGTTTATGATGTATCTGTCATTAAAAAAAACTATGTGTAGCTTTTTCAAAACAATACTATTTTCTGAAAGAAAAAATTAAAAATAAAGAAAAGGGTACTCTTGATATATTCCATAAATTGTATTTAAGAAAAATCTCCAAAAAAATATTCAAATCTTGGGGAAAGAAATTAACAAGTTTCCAAGGTTAGAACCCATTAATTAAAAAATGCTATACTCTAACATTCTATAAACTTATTTTTTCAATTACATAATTCAAATTAGTCATGTACCTATTGCATACTCTAATAAATAAGTTGTGCAAGTGTCTGTATCACTTAAATGTGACCAGACTTTAGTTGTAAGTGGTCACGTTGAAGTAAAATTTTTATGCATAACTAATTGGTTTGACATAATAAATAAAGCAGTCAAATACAAACAGTTGTTATTACAGAAATAATTTGCGGTTCTCAAAATTTTCAGGATCAATCCCTTATTTGAAGATATTAAGCTAATTTAAATTAATTCTAAAATGTTTCCCAAAAATCTTAAATAAAGTATCGAATGTAATTTGATAAGACTTTTAGGAAAATTTTTAGAATGAATATTAATTCAAATTGGACTATCAAAACTTTATAAACTAGTGGAAAAAATTAAGGGATCAAAAAAAAAATATAAATTTTCGGCGATTTTTCAAATGGCTGTATCTTTGACAAAAATGATCGTATTGGAGTAAAAATAAAAGCAATTTGAAGCTTGAAGTTTCTAATTTTTGGATCTTGCAAAAAAAAAATTTTTTTTCAAGTAACACGTATCGCGCAATCTTAATGAATATCATGAAAAAAATTTTTTCAAAATTTTTTTCGATCTTATTTTTGGTGTACGGACTTGAAAAAAATTTTTCGAACTTAACCACCTTATGGATTAGATGGGTTGTTCGTTTAGCTTCAATTTAATTTTTTTTTGGTCTCGATACAACCATTTCTCGCAGAGCTTTTGAGAGACTTTTAATGAAATTGGATCATTTTCTCTTTGTTCATCGATATCTCAGAAACCAATGGTTACACAGAAAATCGACGGGAGTTTCAGAAAGTTGAATGAATTCTCTACAAAGTCCTGTCACGGTTTTTTAGAAAAAAAAAATTTTTTATCTTTAACATGACTGAAAAATCGTAAAAAATAGGACTTTTAGAAGTCTTCTAGAAAATCACGTGCCACATTGAGAATATTGGGAAAATGACTAATGTTAAGTGTGCCTTTTACAGGTCATTGTACCCCTAAAAGCCCTACAGAGTTTCAATTCGATCCATCAAGCCGTTTTTTTGTTTCATTCGATTGAATTTTTTAAAAAATTAAAGGATCACTTTTTTTTGCCTTAATCTGTAAAAAAATTAAAAAAAACATTTTTTTCCTGATTTTTTTACACTTATTGCAGAAAGCGTTTGAAATTATGAAAAAAAATAGAAATTTATTATACAAGGGAAAAAAGTACTAGATTTTAGCTCGAGATTGTGTTGTCTCCCGACAAGGCTGTTATACTTATAGCGACAATTACATCTGCGTTGCTAAGGAAACCTTTAAAGTAATCAAATATCTGTCAATTTAATTATGTGATTTGATATAAAAATTGCAAACTTAGTGGTTGTTTAGTAGTTATTTTGAATAATATAAAGTTAAAAAATGTCTGATTCCGAGTTTTCTCTGACTCCACCGTAGTTAGTAGAAGCAGCGAAAGTAGCGTCACAAAAATTATTTTAAATATCTACCTTTACTTATGTATATTGTATATATCCCGGAAAAAAGTACTCACTTTTTTCCCGGGGAAAAAAGCAATTTCATAAAAAGTGACATTTTGTTACCTGTCAACAGAGATAAAATGTCAAACTTTTTTCCCGTTACAGAAAAAAAAAATTTTTTTGAACAATTTCGAAACAAAAATTTTT
The DNA here is from genome assembly GCF_000390285.2 of Anoplophora glabripennis. NCBI lineage: Eukaryota > Metazoa > Arthropoda > Insecta > Coleoptera > Cerambycidae > Anoplophora > Anoplophora glabripennis. Next base: position 31,901 of record NW_019416332.1, on the reverse strand, counting down.
TTAACTGATTTTCAGAAATTTCGCAAAACCGCCGGCATTAGTGTTACCCAAAGAGTACCACGTGGAAGTTGCACACTCGGATTTACGCTTCTTTTACACACGTGCGAAAAGGTTTTGAGTTTTTGCCAATTAAAAAAAAATTTTTTTAATTTTTTTGTTGGATTCACTCCAGAAAATTTATCTCAGTAATCCCCAAGCATTTTCAACACGATTCCCCTACTTCATTTCGTGTTTACGCTGACCGAATTTTAATTAAATTTTCAGAGATTATTGCTGCGATACTTCTGAATTCATAAAAAGCTTTTTCCGAATTTACAGAACACTAAAACAAACAGTTTTTTTCAAATCACCTTTTTTTCAGTAGAAAAAAAAATTTAAAATATTTTTTTTTTGAAAAATCTAAATTTTTTTCGATTGCTCACTATGGTCAGACGTCATCTATCAGAGCCGGAAGTTGCTCGCCTAGTTACTTTGATAGACGAAGGTTATACTCATAGAGATGCGATTGAGTATGTTTGGGATATAATGGGCCGTCGATTGCATAGGGAGTATCCAAATTTGCAGAACCTAGCCCTGTTAGAGCGCACACTTCAGCGAATTTGGAACACCATTCCGCAACCCAAAATAACCCGATGCATCAACATGGCCAAACGTTTGAGGGCTGTTATAGAGAGCAGGGGTGGCAATACCTGTTATTAAACGGACAAGAACACACACACATACACTCTTTAGATAATAAGTTTGGAGTCGTAAAATACGGTGGAACTGACGAACCACCGGGTCTCATTTCTCTTAAAGAAACACACACACACACACGTGTGTAAAAGAAACATAAATCCGACCGTGCAACCTCCACATAGTACGCTTTGGGTAACGCTAATGCCGGCGGTTTTGCGAAATTTCTGAAAATCGGTTAAAAAAAATTTTTTTCAAAAACATTTTTCAAAAAAATCAGGAGAAAAATGTTTTTTTCATTTTTTTACAGATTATGAGCATTTAAAAGCAAAAAAACGTGATCCTTTAATTTTTTTAAAAATTCAATCGAATGAAACAAAAAAACGACTTGATGGATCGAATTGAAACTGTAGGGCTTTTAGAGGTACAATGACCTGTAAAAGGCACACTTAACATTAGTCATTTTCCCCAATATTCTCAATGTGGCTCGTGATTTTCTAGAAGACCCCTAAAAGTCCTATTTTTCACGATTTTTCAGTCATGTTAAGGATAAATAAAAATTGTTTTCTAAAAAACCGTGCCAGGACCTTGTAGAGAATTCATTCAAGTTTCTGAAACCCACCGTCGATTTTCTGTGCAACCGTTGGTTTCTGAGATATCGATGAACAAAGAGAAAATAATCCATTTTCATTCAAAGTCCGATAGCTCAGCGAGAAATGGTCGTATCGAGACCAAAAAAAAAAAAGAAATTGAAGCTAAATGAACAACCTATCTAATCCATAAGGTGGTTAAGTTGGAAAAATTTTTTCAAGTCCGTACACCAAAAATAACATCGAAAAAAATTTTGAATATCATGAGATATTCATTAAGATTCGCGATACGTGTTACCTGAAAAAAAATTTTTTTTGAAAGATCCAAAAATTAGAAACTTCAAGCTTCAAATTGCTTTTTTTTACTCCAATACGACCATTTTTATCAAAGATACAGCCATTTGAAAAATCGCTGAAAATTTAGATTTTTTTTTATCTCTTAATTTTTTCCACTAGTTTATGTTTAGTAATCATTAAATTATACAGGGTTATCCAAAAATCCCGGTACGGCAGAAAACCTTCAAAGCATTTTGGGAAAAAATGTTTCAGACAAAAGTGTAGGGATTTCTTCCTGGCTATCTGATGATAGCCTTGGATTTGACCTTGATTTTGACCTTCATGGTCATTTGAAGGTCAAGTAAAGTTTTTTAAATTGAAACCCCTATTTTTTGTTGTGGATTTAGAAAGAGCAGGAAATTTTACATCCAAAGATGGTCTTGACCACGACTTTGACAATGACCTTCAAGGTTAAATGTGGCTATCTGATGGTGACCTTGGATTTGACCTTGGCTTTGAGCCTCAAGGTCATTTGAAGGTCAAGTTATTATTTTTTTTAATAGGAACCCCTATTTTTTATTGCGGATTTGGAAAGAGCAGGAAATTTTATGTTTAACTATGACCTTGACCAATTCCTTGACCATGACCTTTCTGGTCAAATTAACCTGACTTTGACATGATCATGAGGGTCATTGTCAAGTTGTAGTCAAGGTCGTACTTGAAGGTTAAATTTCAGTTCTTTCCAAATCCATAATAAAAAATAGGGGTTACCAATGAAAAAGTAACTTTGACCTTGAAAGTCATTGTCAAAATCATCGTCAAGACCCTCTTTGGACGTAAAATTTCCTGCTCTTTCCAAATCTACAATATAAAATAGGGGTTTCCATTTAAAAAACTTAACTTGACCTTCAAATGACCTTAAAGGTCAAAGTCAAATCCAAGGTCACCATCAGATAACCAGGGAAAAATCGTTATACTTTTGTCTGAAACATTTTTCCGAAAATGCTTTCTTTAAAAGTTTTTCTGCCATACCGGGACTTTTGGATAACTCTGTATATAGAGGGTGTAACTTTAAGCAGGGGTCAGTTTTTTAGGGATAATAGTACATGTTCCCCTGAATACAAAGCTGAAATTCTTTTTTTTTAATCAAGTAAATAGTCGAGTTATAATTAGTTTTTTAAAATGCACTTTAATAGTTGTGTATGCCGCCACTGTAATATATTACAAATACATGAATTGTACGCAACCTACAGTGCATTAGGAGGGAGATAGTGCTGGTAAACGGTGACGAAGCAAAGGGTGTCATTCCGCATTTGGAGACAGTACATCTAATTTTGAATTTGAATGTTTTTCATCGCTGGAAGCAATCAACAAACTATTTATTTTTGTGTATTTCATTTTATCATTATTGATTAAGTACTGCTTGAGTTTTTTACAAGGTTACTTGTTAAGTACTATTTGTGTAGCGAACACCCACACGACAAAAGTGACTTACGGCGAATGGTGTGGCATGTGCTGCGACTAAAACGCACCGTTTTAGAGGTTACACTAGCTTCTCCAGCAGCGGGGTATGAAATTTACTGAAAAAAAGGTTAAAAATTAAGTTTTTACAACGGAATTTGAAAAAATAAACTATTGATGCATGTTTCTAAAGAAGAAAGCGTCTCTTTAAATATGACCCCCCACTTAAAGTTAAACCATGTATATTGCAATGGAATTTTTAATAGAAGTGACATATTATGTACTATGATTATGGTTAGGTAGATGGCAAACTACTTTCATGCAACCTAATATAACTCGACAGATTCATCAATGTTTACGAGGGACTAGTGTTTTAAGAAAAATCATAGAGACAGAGAGAGAAAAGATAGAAATGAAAATAATGAAAATATGGAAGCCGTGTTAAACATAATCCACCAGCTAATAAAGACAAACACAATATGAACAACATGGCAATTTGGGGAGTTATTTTAAAAAATTCTTTACACATTTTTAAAGAGTTCAAGCTCCCTTTCAAGATTATCGATCGAGGCAAATTTAATGCAGGTGATTATACTACATTAAAAATACACATTTTCGGTCTTCTATCCTTATGTTGAATGAAACAGTTGCATCTAGGTTAGAGTGAATATACTTATATGAAAATAATGATATGCTCAAAAAATCACTTGGGCATATCATTACACCATGGTGTGAGAATAGGATTTTATTTTTTGTATTAAATGAAAGTGAGTAAGAAAAAGAAGCGAATAAGCAATATTCAAAACGTTTACCATATAACGAGCGTTCAAATAAAAACGTGGTCGAAGTTGGCTCTGACACATTGGACGTAGGGCGTAGCTTATAGCGACCAACTTAACCTCATTTCTCAACGAGCTGTATAGCAGCTGTCAGTTTCAATAACAAAGCGGCGATACAGCGCTTTGACAGATGACGTTTAAGTTCATTTGCTATACGCTATGCCCTACGTCCAAATTTTCAGAACCAACTTGACCACGTTTTTATTTGAACGCTCGTTATATAATTATTGGATGCATATTACATAAGAAAAATAAAAATATTTATTACAAACAAATACCGAGTGCAAGAAACCAACATACTTATGTGATGAAAAATGAAATAAGTGACATGTTATTTATCCCGTTCTTGCACCAGGCGATTTTATCGTACAGTTCAGTTTCTACAATCAAACCCATAAAGTCCATATTTCCACCAGATGAAAATAGTGCAGCTTTAAACCTGTATCTGCAGAAATTGGGATAATAAAAGATAATCTTTTGGCTCTTTTATTCAAAATTATTTTAATTTCCTTCAAAATGACTTACCTTGTCTTGGTACCTCCTCTCTAGATATCCATAAAAAAGATGTTTTATGCCTGTTCATTGTAATAAATTCTTTAGTTATTATTACATTTCCCAATAAGAAGCTGTGGAAGGCCAACACATTAGGCTTTTTTTCGCGAGTGAAGTCGTATGTTGTAGTATGTGTAGTATGAGTGAATATTACGTTTTTGCGAGAATAGTCAGTCATTTAAACTACTATGTGACGTCACAAGTTTAGTTCAAATGACTGAACTCTTCACCCTTCAGCTGAATATTCTGTTGGTATATTCAACTAGTATTGTCAGCCGGTAACTTAACCTTTTTCTTTTTGACATTTTGTTTGAATGAGGATAAAAATCGTTAAGCAAAATGATGGATTCTGATACGGCTGTGGAAGTGGTCAGTTTAAATTTAAACTTTAGAGGCACAGATGTTTTAGTAAACGTATACGTTGAAACAGCAAATATTTTACTTAGTGGTAAGATTAATTTTTTATATGGGATATATTTGCGATCCACTTTGCTTCAGGATTATCCTCTTTTTTTTTGTGACCTAGGCCAGAGATAATATTGGTGGAATCATTTGTAATTCAGGTCTTTTTCGTATGAATTACATAAAAAACCGACCTAACCTCTTTCTAGTTTAATTTTTTTTATAAAAAATTTAACATACTTTTCACGCTTTTTAAATTTGCCACTTAAAAATATTCCAAAGAAAGCATTGATATATTCCTTCAGTTTTATTCGAAGCAAATACATTATTATTTAGTGAGATAACACCATTTCCCACAACACAAGCAATAAAGGATAACAAATTATGGTTACTGGTTAGAAGTTAGAACCCATATGTCAAAGTCGTCAAAATACATATTACAATATGACAGGCTGCACCACTGAATAGTGAATATATACATTTTCGCGATCTGTTCAGGTTAGACAAGGTTAGAAAAAAGATGAAAAGAGATAGAAACAGTAACTACAAGTCAGACGTATTCACCAATATTCACTCGCGAAAAAAAGCCTATTGGCATGTTTGGTTACCAGACCAATATTCACTTTATTGCGTTTCAGTAGATTTAAAATTTTGTGTAAGTATGCCACTTTTGTTAATGATGAGGCTACCCTTTAAATATAATTCAAAAGAGAATTCACAGAATTCAACAAACACTGTTAATTCTTTAATCAATTAGACAGTCCATCAGAACAGCTGAAACGTATGTAGAAGAAAGAGGAAGACATTTAGAAAAATTAAAGTAATTGTCTGTTAATTTTACTGACACCTTTTTCATATCTCTGCTTTATTATATTTGAGTAATTTTATAGATTTCTATTTAAATACAATTGGTTGATTACTTCGAAAGCAGGTAGTCCTACGGAAAAGAAGAGGGTACATTTTTTTTAAGCTGTTGGGAAATTTTGACAAATATTTTTCATGACAGTCATAAGTCTTTTTTCTACGCCAGTTACATCCATGAGGTAACTTTTTACCGAGGTTTGTATACTATTTTATTTACAACCATACCTTTTAAATGCAAGTGACGATTGTTGTAAAAAAATAATTACGTGAGAAATTAACAAAGTAAGATCCCTGTATAACCAGATTTCAGATAAAAAAAACGTCAAGGTGGAATTTTGATAATGGTTACTATGGCACTAAAAAAGTCTAACATACAAACTTAAATTAGTCGCATTTTTGATAGATTGTCATCAAAATGTTTTCGAAGACAATGCCGCTGAAAGTTTCAATAAAGATTTATTACCTAAGAAGGGTCGTGCAAGGTACAATAATATATTTTTTGAAACAAACATTTTCGTTATTCAATGAATTTACCTGCATTAAAAGTGACATTTGTATGGGTGGAAAGTAATCACTATCCACCCTAGTAAATGTCACTTTCCATCTGGAGATATATGTCTCTTTCAAACTTACTGTAAGTTTGAAATATCAACATTACATATATGGTTGAAAATAAAAGATTTTGTCTTGAAATATTGAAATTATTTAGTTATATAGGTTATGAACAGCTAAACATTTCTAAAAATAATACTAATTCGACATAATACAATTAATTATTTCACAAAATAATGTATAAATTCATGGCCTTTGTACAGTACAATTCGTAACACTGCCATATGTTTCAGAATAATAAAAATCGCAAACAGCAGCATTATTTTCAAACGACATTTCAGGAACTTTGAATTCAGGATTTACTGCAACCTTTAAACTATATTTTCCAGGATCCAAATCCGAAATGTCCACCCATTGGCAATCAACAGTGTATTTGTATATATCTGAACAATTCACGGATATTCCTTGGTCCCCGTAATTTGCACAAGCATATTTTGGTTGAACTCCTGGTAAACACTGATTATCCTCCAAGCAAAAAGATGCTTTGTGTCCTTCAGCTACTCGCTCTCCTTTATTGTTGTATATATCAAAAGTAGCAAACACTTCCATACTGTGGTAGTGCCTGAAATATTTCGCTTATTTTACATATTATGTTGGTTGATTTTTAAATTGTAGCAGTAACTTGCAATGGCAAAATTTAAAAGCAAAAAGATCACAAGTTTTAATATATTTAAACATATTAAGTAAATTTAGGGAGACTATTGATAATTTTATTGTTATTGGAGATTACAAAACAAAAAAGTTAAAATACAGAAATAACAATTTATCTGCTTATTAATAAACGGAAATACAACATTCCGTATAACTAATGATATAACAGATCATTCGTCAGAAACGTCACTAAACATACACTACATAATAAAGCCGTGACTCATTATCTGATGGAAGTTCGGAATCACATGATTACTATTTTCCCCAATTGCTGGTATGGACAAGGCAATCCACGGCTACCTCAGCGGGGATTAAATTTAAAAGACTTTTTTTTTAGGGTTACATCAAGCATTTTTTCTAATCTCAAAAAACAGCTTGAAAGTATGAAACCCAACAATATCAACCCTTAAACATATAGTATAAGGTTATATGGCTTATACTTTCATAACTCAGTAACCTTGAGATCGATAACCTATAACTCTAAAACCCATACCCTGAAAATCTATAACCTCAAAACTCATAAATCTCAAAACCCAATAAACTGCAATCACAAAATGAGCAAAAATAAAAACAAAAAAAAACTTACAAGCTAAACTCAAACCTCAATATTGGAGAGTTTTAACTTCATAATTCTACACCACCATCCTAACCATAAACGACGACGACGATTGTAGAAAAAAAAATGTATGTAAGAAAAAGATGTTTTTGGTTTGTGAAGTCGGAAATGTCAAATGAAGGTAACATTTTGCACTAGTTAATACTTTGAATATTTTTTGCATCTTCAATAATAACAGAACTATTGTACTTGTAATTAGTCATAGCTATATGAACTTACATGTGACACATGTGCCATTCCCAGAGATGTTTTGGAATAGCAGGACGGAAATCAGCATTCCCAGCATTAAAAATTCTAGCTGTGAATCTAAGCAATCTTCTCGTTTCCAAATGCCAGGCATCATTCTCTTTCTGTATCTCATAAGCAGTGGATGCTACACAATTCTCCTCCATGGCACACTGAAGAAAGAACATCTGTTTATCTTCCAAATGGGCCGTTCTCATTAGATCTATGTGATCTATAACTAAATCTGACATGGTCTGTGTACAAGAAAGAGCAGCAACATCTTGGCTTGTGCATTTACCAGTCACATGTTCGTTATAAAGACAGTGACTGAGAGATGTTTCATTACCAAAACATTTAATGCCTCCCAAACTTTTATCAGTCAAATTTCCACCAAAGAAGTCTGTTTGCATTGCATCACTAGCATATCCTGAAATAATATATACCTGTAATATATTGCCAAATAAAATGGAATGTTGTAAAACTAAATAAAACACTATGTTACGTACTAATTTTGATGAAATAAAATTGAATTTTTTATTATTTTTTTTTTAATAATTTATTTCCGTTCGACATATTACATGTATAGGAATTGTCATAAACACTTACACACTAAAATACACCTATTAAAAATTCTGATACAGAATAATAACACTTATCAAGTAAATACGCTTTTAAATGCACCCTTATAAAAAATTCATTATTAATCGTTTTTATTTCGTCAGGCAGTTTATTATACATTTTTAATCCTAAATAATTAGGAGAGTTTAAAATTACTTTTTTTCTAGTAAATGGAACATAAAAAGTATTTACTTTGCCTTATATTACACTGATGAACCGAACTATTTAATGAAAATTTATTTCTATTTTGGAAAACATACAAACACAACTCAAAGACAAACAAACTCGGTAAAGTTAAAATATTAAGGCTCTTAAAAATATTTCTACACGAATAAGTACTTGTGACCCCAACCATACATCTCATTATTCTTTTCTGGGCAATGAAAACTTGTGAGGAAAGTATAGAACTTACCCAAAAACAAAGACTACATCTGAGTCGAGAATAAACTTGAGCGTAATATACGCACACAAGCTGTTCCAGATCAAGTACTGTCCTTAAATTACGAAAGAGGTATGCAAATGAAGATACTTTACTCACCAGTATTTCACAATGAGTTTTCCAATTTAAGTTTTTATCAATATTGAGACCTAAAAATTTAACTGTTTCATCATTGGAAGTCAAACATTGTTTAGTGTAAAATTAAGGGTATTACAAATTTTTTGAGCACCATGAAATCTCAAAATTTTGGTTTTGTTTATATTGATGTACAGAGAATTTTGGTAAAACCACTCTGTCAAATTACTTAATAAACTATTACAGTCAGCTTCTAATGCATTCTCATTGATATTAGATGTAATATGGGAGGTGTCATCAGCATATATTGTAAAATGTGTACTACTCGAGAGAGAATCTATCTCATTCACATACAATAGATAAAGCACTGGACCTAGAACAGAGCCCTGTGGGACACCTTGTTTTACTTGGTGTGACGCAGAGTTATTATTATTAATAGAAACATATTGAGTCCTATTTTCAAGAAAAGTTTTTACCCAACCCAGAGCTAAGCCTCGAATACCACATGCATACAATTTAGACATTAATTTTTTCTGGTCAACACAATCAAAAGCTTTACTGAGATCACAGAAGATACCCACTGGATACTCACCAACGTTAAGAAAACGGTAGACGCGTTCCAAAAATGAATGTATAGCGGTATCCGTTGATCTTCCCTTGCAAAAACCGTGTTGATTAACTGAGAGAATGTTAAATTTTTCTAAAAAGGTTATTAATCGGTTTAAAAAACAATATTCAAATATTTTAGAAAAGACAATGGGCTAAGTAACAGGTCTATAATTCTCTATACAAGAGGGATTTCCTCCTTGAAAATAGGAACAATTTTTCCAGATTTTAAAACATCTGTAAAGGTACCACATTCGAAGGACAAGTTAACAAGGTAGGTAATTGGTTGTATTATGCAACCAATAACACGTCTTATTAAGAACATTGGTACATCATCAGTACCAGATGAGTTTTTAAGTTTTAATTTTATTGTCAATAATTTAAGAATTTCATCAGCAGTGTTGGGGTTTAGATAAAGAGAATAGTTGTTTTGCTTCAAAGAAATAAAACTGGAATTATTTATCGTACTGGGTATTTCTCTAATAATCTTTTGTGGTGCATTTACAAAAAATCATTGAATAGTGATGCCACCGGTCCAGGATCTCTATACGAAACATCGTCAATAATGATTTCAATTTTAGGGTAAACTTTATTTTTATTACTAAGTTCAGATACAACCTTCCAAGTAGAAATTGATCTATTGTTTGAGAAAATAATTTTATTTTGATAATAAGCTCGTTTAGTTTGTTCAACCAGGTGTTGATGTTTCTTTTTCTGTATTTTGTAAAAAGGTATTAATAGGATAAGTTTTTTGCAATATATAAATATTTCTCAAATACAAACTGGAAGCTCTCACACTATCGTTAATCAATTTTTTATTCACAGGTATATTGCTGCAATATCTTCTAACTGGAAAATTGAGGTTGAAATAGTATAAAAATATATTATAAAAAAATTAGAATGCATCATTTATCTGGTGTAGGTTGTATAAACTTTGCCAATCTTCATTTTGCAGGGCATTGGAAAAGTTAAATATGACAGTATTATTAAAATTCCATTTAAGATAAAAACTCTTGAATGTTTGTTCAAACTTACACCTAAATCGCAAAGTACAGTCCTATGATCGGATATACTGTTATCAATTACACAACAAAAACCCTCTAATTTAAAATTTATAAAAATGTGATCAATCGTACTCAAAAAGGTCTCTGTTACTCAAGTGGGCCAATGAACTACATTAACTAAATTAAAACACGCTAGTAAGTTACTTAAATAACTAAAATCTCTTGAATTATTAAATGAATTTAAATTAAAATCTCCTGTTAAAATAATTTGATAATTTGGTTTTATTAAAATATTAAGCACATCAGATAGCCCATTAAAAAATAATTTTAAGTCCCCAGAAGGAGATCTATAACAATTTATTACAATTGTCTTTATACCATTCAGTTCGCAACTCAAGGCACATACTTCAAAATCTTTCTCAATACAATGAGCTTTTAATTCTATACATATCGATTCAAAATTATTCTTAACAAATATTGCAACGCCCCCACCAGTAAAGTGAGACCTACAGAAAAAGCTTACTTACTTAAATTCGGCGATATACAAAGCGCCGATCGATTCCGACTTTTGCCAAGTCTCGGTAAAACAATGAAAATAAAGATTCAAGTAATCATATATATCTACATATAAACCGTCGACTTTACTTGCGTTTAGACTTTGTGCATTTAGCAGCAAAATAGACGGGTCAATTGTTATGTTCCTTGTTCCATCATACTCCTGCGCATCACAAAAAACTGTTGAATACAAGCACCACTTGGCCAATATTGGGGTTCCATTGCCCTTTTAAAGTTGTCCTGGTAGACGGAAACCTTAAACGACATGTAAACTTCAGGATGTTTAGAATTTATTGATTCGCATCTAACCTCGGGAAAGTTACTTTTTAGAAATTTTGTTAAATCTGCTGCAGTTGTTTTCGGATCCAGACGGTATACATGAAGGTCGACAGTTTTTGGGACACCCTTTATGGCCACATGATCCATATTACCAACCACAATCGATCTCTTGCGTCTCTTACGAGTAACTGATTGCCATTCCTGCTTCGTTTGGAACTGGGAAATATTAGTTTTATCGGCATTGGCTAACTTTATGCACTCATCGATTTTCAACTGCATTTCTACTTGCTTAATACCTTCTGCCACCACATTGTTTGTTATTAAATTGAGACTGTTTATTATTTTCAATCAACATAGACTGTACATTGTTTATATTTACATTTGTGGAATCACCACCTTTAATCACCGAAAGGTTTTTAGTTTCTTTTTTATGAGAACTTCTTTTTCCTTCGGAATTCGTTGGTTTTTCTTGGTCTGCATCAATATTCGTAATATGTAGCACATATTTATTTAAGAATTCTATATGATTATTGAGTAAATTAATTTTTTCTCTCAATTCTTGGATAATTATGTCTTTTTGTTTTAAGATATAATTAAAATTTTACTATCTCCCCTGTCACAGCAGGTACTAACTTCGTCGGCATCAAAGAAGATAGCATCAGTGTCCTGAACCATTTCACAACAAATAACTTTATTGTCTTTAAGAATTTTTACAGCATTAGTAAGTTTAGCACAACTCAAATGAAATGCACTAAAACAGTTTTCACATTTTAAAGCATTCACCACATTTTTATTGCATCTTTTGCACACATTCACTGAAGAGCTTGTCAAAGTCGAAGTCGAAATAGCATTATGACTTCAATAATCTGTTAGTCTTTATCAGAAAGAGAAACTCTTGGATTATCTTGTATGTCTGCAAATTTTAACCCAGGACATAGTGCTAATTGATACATAAAGATAATCTTCAAATAATAGTTGACTTTTTCCAATATCTTTGTTATGAAGAAAGTTCTGTATTAATTTGAAATGATATACTACATATACATACCTAATGAAAGAGACTTGCATACAACCAAAGCTTCCAAAAGAGACCATCCATCACCACAAATTACTTCCCATTTTCCTCCATTATTCTGAATTTCCACTCTTCCTTCTGTTGCTATTCTTCCACCTCTTAAACGGATTTTCAAGTTTGCTGGAAGTTTCATCCTAAAACATAACGTTACTAGAAATAAGAAATAAGTTTTAAAAAATATAATTCCAGAAGTATGGAAAAAAATATATAATATAAAACAAACAAAAACAGAATTATTAACTTTAGTTTGAGTTGGGCACAGTATGTTGATGTATGTTTTCTTCTCAACATAAATAATACATTCCAAACTCTTCTTGTTACTGTACTTGATTCGATAATAAGAGGCTTCAAAAATGTTTCTTATTTTATTTTACTGCTAATACAATATCTGTTTAATATCTAATGTTTCTTCAATAATCTTTCTTAGTTAGGTACCGGCAGACTGTAGGTGATCTGATAAATCAATAAATTTTCTATATAAAAGTTTGTAACAAAACAATCACTACACACAGTTTAGCATCAATAATTGCTGCTACTATCATTAATCAAAATGAATTACTTAGAAAATTATTGTTATATTTATGTAAGGGCAGTCACACAAAAAGTGCAACAATACAATTTTCTTAATTCTCTAATACCTATATTGCAGATTTTTGTCTCAGTAATATGATCGTTTTTGCATAAGCATTAACTAATTTAATATGTTTCCTACAATTTTTATTGCACTCTTCTTTTCATAGGTATTTCAAAGTATAACAGAGGTAATGGTTAGATGAACGCAATTTTCGCATGACCACTCTTTATATACGCCAACAAGTATGACATGCATTAGAAATGTAACATGCAACTTGGCTATCGAATTATGTTTCAATTGAACTTTAGTACCAAATAATTAAATCTTCTCATTTCCATAATAAATTTAATAAATAATCTACAGCATTTGCACCTACTTTGAAGATAATCATCAATCAACAGTAATAATAATCCTCAATTCAGTATTATATCTGTTTCTCTTTTTGCTTACATTGATATTTTATGATCAATATCTTTTTGTTCCTGAGATTCCTCAGGCTCTGCACAAATAACTCCAGCAGCTTCGGTTGAAGTGCAATCATTTTGTCCCCAACCATCAAATCTGCATAAAGATATTTCTTCTTCTGTTCCATCACAGTACACATTATCCATCCAGTAACGGCCTAGAGAGTAGGAATAACAAATTAAAGTTTAAAAAAAATACAATATTTTTTATTTTAATTTAAAAATGAAAATGTAATTTTGATTAACAAATATTTCTCACATAAGTATAGAACTGGTACAATAATTATATCTGAAAAGTGCAAACTAATCAAATGGAGTTAAAAATATAGACTTATTTCACAACAAAATGGTAATAAAACAAAAGTTCAGATATATAATTGTTGATTAGTAGGTACTATGTAATCAGAGGCCTTGTCCTACCGAAAAATGATGATCTTGATAATATAAAATATTTATTAGATGCATTATTCGAAATATTTTTAGAGTTATATTATTCTAGAAAATCTTGTTGAAATAGTTATAATAAAGTAGTAAATATTGTGATGTCACGTAGTTCAGTTCTGTAATAACATAACATAATTAACAGAAGTGTCTTTAAAATACATGTGTTCTAATTTATATAGCCGTACAATAAACCATTAACATAATAAGTATAAAAAATATGTAAACTCAATATATTTTTTTAATAGGCCCTATATTTGGAAACTATAATTTTCTCAAAATTAGTTACCACAATCTTTGCAAAAAATCTAATTTAGTTGCAAAATAAATATTTATTTCATAATAAAAACAAAATAAGGCTTTCTAGAATATAGGACTTAATGTAGATCCTCTCACAAAAACTATTTGGATTTTAATAGTAAATAATCGAGTCAATAATAATAAAAAAATTATTGCATTAATCGCAAAGTTCTCCTATTCTGTGAATATTAAATTTGAATCGATATGACTATTTCTATTTATTTAATTATATAGATGATTTCAATGAGAATCTATTTATACATAACTTGCAGAATGGAGAAAACCTGAAACCTGAAATAAAGAGATTTTTTAAAATTGAATTATGTGTTAGGTACCTACTGAAAATGTTGACCATTTCCAATTATTTTCATGAACAGTGTATAACATATACAGGGTGTTTGGAAAAGTTTGTACAAAATTTAAGGGTGTGAAAGTAGAGCCAAAAATAGTAAAAAAAGTTCCTATAAGCATTGGTCCTCCGGAGCACCGTTACTGAGATATGGCCCTCCAAAGGGGTCTTGTCATTTGGATATTTTTTAAAATAACTCTTTCTGATTAAGATAATGGAATGAAAATTGTAGGTAATAATTATACCATAAGGGCCTTTAACACGTTGACTGCGAGATAATCTCAATGTACTTTGTCCGTGACTGCGATACATATCTTCGGGGATATGTAATAAAACTTCTTCTGTGTGCGGTACATATCCCTAGGGATATGTAATTTTTTTTACATTTGACCCTATAAAATTTAAAATAACACAATTATTGCTATAAACTTGCATGTATCTGTAACTATATATCCTATGATACTAACATTTTCATTCGCAGAGTTTTGAAAAGAAAATAATAGAAAAATCATTATTTCTAAAAACTACAGATTCTGCAACTTCCACAAGATACAGTAAAAATGTGATTATTGAGATTCGCATATTTTTTATAATGAGTACATACCCCCCGAGGTATGTACTGCAGTCGACGTGTTAAGTACCATAAGTTTAATCAAAATCGGTTATAAATAAGGATAGTTTTGTAACTACTCTTGACAGAAATTTTTCGAATTTTTTTTATTCCTTTGAATTATCAAGCAAATAATATTATTTTTTAATAAATTACTTTTTGAAGAAAAGTTGTCTACTTTTTTTCGAATTCTGGGTAGTTTAGTCAGAAATAATTATTTTTTAAATAATGTATGGCTCACAACAGTAACTTTTTTTAACATTTTCACATAGTAGGCGTCTTTTATAGTGACAGTTTCTTTGTCATGATACTAATGATTGTCACTTTCGCGTGCTATGATTTAAATTCTTATCTTTCTTTATTTTCTTAGTTGTGATCTTTGTCCTCAACTTTACATTTCATTCGATTTTTTTACAACCATGAACCATCATGCTTTTACTAACCATTAATATGGCTTCTGTAATGGAAATAGTCTGGTGGCTCAAAGAGAGTATCAGCATATTCACGGTTAGTAAAAGCATGATTTGTACCAATTTTTCCAAACACCCTGTATATAACAATTCCTGGTTACTGAAAATTGATAAATACGAGTTCATTTTAGGTTTTCGGAAACAAAGTCTCAAATCCCTTACAATCATTTTTTTATTAACAGAACTATTACTAGTTTCAGTTCCATGCATACCCCATCTTCAGATCACTTTTTAAGGATATCAAGTTATTAAGGTAGCTCAATTTTAATTTATATAAACATGTTTTCACCAAAATTGTAATATAGACTATTTAAATATTACCAAGTACAAAATACACTTGACAATGGACTAAACCAGGACAAATACCATAATGCAAATCTAATTTTTACTCCCATTCACAAATCAACACCTTCTGGATAATAATATAGTCCTGTAAATTTAGCTTTGGTTACTATAATTAGGAAGCTATGTCTCAGTGGGTATAGATTGTTGAATAGAGAATAAATTGATCTAAATTACAAAAAAAATGCTTAAGTTAAATACAAGTTTGATAACTGCAGGAGAGAATTGAAATACTCTTTTCTCAAGAATGCATTTTAGCAATAATCAGAAAGTATACCTTTTCTTATAGTAAGTACCTAAATAATTTTTTTACAATACATAAAGTGAGGTTTCAGAAAAGACATGTCAGAAGAACAAAAAATATAGCACAAGACTGTTTAAAGTATTCTTAGTGACCTCTATCTAGCCAATATCTCAAAAACTCCCCTCTATCAATTTTTATTAAAATATGTTAAAAAATAATGGAATTAATACAAAAAATGTAAACAAAGATAATTTTTTTGAAACTAAAATTTTGACCAGAAGTTTTTTACTCCTAATAATATCTAAAGAAATATGTGACGAAATTTTGTAACGATAAATTTAATGAAAATATGGAGAGTATTTTATGAAATTAGAGAATATCATATAATATATATACTACTACTAAAAGACTTACGTCTAGCTGGTCCAAAATATGAGTTCGCTGTAGGCTGTACATCACTAGGAGGATATTCCAATTGTTTACAAATAATTTTTGCTTCATTTATGTCCCATTCGTCGTCACAAATTGCACCCCATGATCCTTCGTGTAGAATTTCTACATTTCCTATCAGTACAAGTTTAATTATAAATAAAAATTCAAATATCTTACACTTACCTTCAAATTCTCCCCTTCCTCCCACTAATTTGATTGCACCGTTCACCTTTTTAAGACGTTTCAAGTGTTTCTTAATAAGAAGCGCTCTTTTCTTTTTTGCTTCTTCAGGAGACTCACATAAAATGTAAGACAGAAGCAGAAGAACGGAAAAAGTGATTATAAATCTATGTATTGCTACCATGGTAATCTTAATTGCAACTGATCTAAATTATAAAGTATCTAATCTAGTTAACACATGTGGTGACATATTTTTCATCACTCGGATGACATAATAGTTGACCTTTCTGCTCTTAAGTTATTTATCAGTTATTAATAAGCAATTATAATGTTGCATAGACAACAAATATAGTCATGTATTCAGAAGTGTGCAGTTCCTTATATTAGTTCTATTTTTAAAACACACTTAAAAGTTTTAAAATTAATATGCAATTTATTTCCCCAAAAATATAATTTTAAGTACCAAAACATATTTATTTATTGATTTCTAAATGTTTTTTTGCAATAATCTATTTTGATTAACCATGTACACACTACACCTCTTCAACTGAACTAAGATATTCAGAGGGCCATTTTTTACCTACTATTAATATGAACAACAGAGTTTAGAACAATGTGTCTTTTAATCATCTCACATAACCAACCTGCTACGCCAGGCCCTTTCAGCCTCCCTAGTTTAACGGATGACAGTAATATACAATATTCAAGCCATAACAGTAATATACAGACAAAAATAATTTACAGTTGAAATTTTATCTTTTAGATACTTATACATAGTATGTCCACGGTTAGAGTGGAAAGGAGGAAAAATATTTTTATTTTTTATTTTACGTGAAAAAAGCATTCTTGTTAACATTTTTTGCTTATCTTTAAAATGCGGTTGACATGGAGAATAAAAAGTTTGACAACAACCGTCATAATGAAAAGTGATAGAGCTTTTGAGTAGTAACAGTTATTCTTAATATGCTTACGTTGCAGCAAAAAATTTATTTAATACAATGTTTTATCAAAGAAGAAAGTTGTTACCGACAAATTATTGAAGATTTCCATAAAAAATTTCAAATCTCCATACTTCAATATCAATTTGTCAGAAATTAATTCAGAGGTTTTCGGTTCAGTGTTGAACAAACCGAAGAAAAAATATGAAGATGATGCCATCACCGTGATGGTACTACAATCTGTAAAAGACCATCCTAAGTTATCTTTAAGAAGACGAGCAGAATATTTGCAAGTTAAGAAATCGCATGTCCAAAAAATTTTGAAAGAAAATTAAATATTTCCCTATAAACTTTAAATTAGTAATCACACTATAGAAGCGAGCAATGAAGCAAAACGTCATGACTTTTGTTTATGGATTGAAAGCATGAACAGAAATTTTCATAAGAAAATGATGTTTTCCAACTAATCCACATTTTCAACTAATAGAATAGTTGCGTCACAACATGCTGGATACTAGAGTGACGCTATTTCTTACGATCGTATAATAGGACCATATTTTTTTGATAGCACTTGCAATGGGAATAGTTACTTATTTTAATTAATTTGGAATTAATTTAGATTATTTTAATTCATTTTATTTGCAACATGTTGGCTGTCCAACGCATTCTTCGACTAACATTATACAGTGGTTAGTTTCCCAACAAGTGATTCGGACAACATGGTTCGATTCAGAGGCCACATGCAGCCCAGATTTAACAATTTTAGATTATTTATGGGGTAGATGAAAACAAATTGTATACAGCAAGCCTTTACACATTAACAATGATACGTTAAAAGATCGCATAAGGGAAGCTGTTCAGTCAATAACATTACAGGAGAATAGGAGAAGTTTCCAACAACTTATTTATCGAATTGAAAACTGCGTAAACCATGACGGAGGTGTATTTGAATAATTCTAAACTTTTAATAACAATTTTCTCTATTTTAAAATATGCAGTTAGTTATTAATGTTAGTTTATATTATAGTAATATATTAGTGTGATTATATTTTCCTTAAATGTGTGAATTGCTAAGTACAAACTAAGAAACAAATACAATTTATTAAGAAGTTTGGAAATATTTCCATTGCTTATAAACATTAAAACGGCATTAAATAAAAATTACCAAATAAAGTTTTTCATGCCAATTATATTTGAATGATGAGCAAAAGGCAGTTTATTCTTAAACGATTTTTATATTTACCGATTTTCTGATCACCCTGTACATGCAAGATGAAAGTTCTCCATGCCAACCGCATTTTAAAGACAAGCAAAAATTTTAATCAAGAATGCCTTTTTCTCGTAAAATGAACAATAAAAATGTTACATTGTAGAGTAACAAGTAATTTGTGACGTTAATTATGTGAGGGCGAGTCAGGTCCCAAAATAAAAATTTTATTTTCAATTTTTCTAAATAACCTTGAAGTAATTGATGTATGTAAACGAAATTTGGTATCTTGAGATGAGAAATTTGAATCTTCCTATAATTTTGGCATGCAATGTAGAAGACGATACTTATGCCGCCTATTTAAACTTTTGTAGTTTACAAACTTTTTGCTACACGCTATATCTTATTTTCTGATAACATCTCTTTTTCCATCACATTTGCATCAATTCTCAATGTGACTAGGAATTACTGTTTTCAAGGTATTTACATGTAAAAGATTCAATGTGATTTAAATTGTAGATGCACTTTATCAAGAAAATCTTGCAAATAAAAACAAAAACAATGGAAGACACTTTCAAAACTAGTTTGTTATTTAATAAGTGTTAGAATTTAGATTGCTTTTGAATTTCTACAGTTTTTCATCGTAATGCCCCGTCACAATTTTTCTAGTACTCAGACGCGAAATAAGATATGCATTTATACACAAGAAAATTTTTGTGGCAGACTAGCTCGTGGGACATACATACAGTTGTTGTATCCTGACAGGATCCACCAAACTATCAAACTTTTAAAAATATCCTTGACTAATTAGGACAAACTGGAGAATTTCGTTCCAAAAACCACATAGGGCATCCTAAAATTATTACAGTTGATAAGATGAAATTTTAGTTTGTATTGCTCAAGATGCTGGACTTCGTACATGACACTTATCGGCAAATACCAGTGTAAGTAAATGTTCCATAAGCACTATGAAAGAAAAATTTGCGACTGTTTCATTTCACTCTGGTTCAAAATTTGTTACTCACAGATCTTCTGCGCCACTAGAATTTACAGAAAATCACAATTTTTTGAAAAACATCCAGCGTAAGCGTATACATCTACAATATATGCCGAAATTATAAGGAAATTTTAATTTCTCATGTTAAAAGAATCCTGGGATGCCAAATTTCGTTTAAATACATCAATTATTTCTTAGGTTAAGTAAATTGAAAATAAAATGACGTCACAAATCACCTCTTACTCTATGTACAATTCATTATGGGACACCCTGTATATATTCTAATATTATAAAGTGTGATCCAGGTTTTAAACGGAAAACTTCACCAGGTGATAAAATAAATTATTTTAAACAAAAAAGTTTCTTATGAATATAAAATTCTTTAGTGTTCAAAAAAATATACAGGGTGAGTCATTAATAATGCTCACTGCCAGATTGTAACGTCAAAATATAGCGATTGAGCCAAACATTCCTTAGTCAATTGTTGCTCCTTTTTGTTCTACAGGGTGTTAAAGTTGAAAAAATATTTTCGATTTTTTGCTATATTTTAAGTATGTATAGACCGACTGTTTTAAAAATTTGTAGTTTTACGATTTTTGAGGTGGCAGATACGAATATGCAAATATTGTTGGGGTCACGTCTAGGGGGCGCTAGTTGTACTGTTATGTCAATGTAAAAATGTCTAAATTTTTATATTTTACAATTTTGAATTTTTTAATTATTATTGAACGACGTTCAATTCTAAATAAGAAAGGTATACTTGTTACAAATCGATAAACTCAACTGTTGTAGAAATACAGACATTTTAAGTTTTTGAGATTCGACGGGAATTAAATTAGAATATTATTTTTTCCAAAGTAGTAGGCATCGACATAATAAATTGACAGCAGTTACTACAATACCATATTGTTTTTGCCAATTCTTTAGGAAGTAGTTTTTTCCTTGTTGTTATTTTTTAGAGAAGAGAATATCTTAATAGAAATTTCCTGCACCGTTGGATTCGACGCGGTAGCGAAGTACCTTGGCCTACACGTAGCCCTGTTTTAAATCCGCTGGATTTTTACTTTTGGGGAAATCTTAAATTTTTATTTTACAAAAATATTATTAATGGCCATAAACAATTGTGAACAAATATTCAAGAATCAGTTCATATTATCAAACAACATAGAACTTTATTTAACGTCAGAAAAAAAAAATAAAAGACTAAGAAAGTGCATTGAAGTCGCTGGTGGTTAATAATTTGTTTATGATATGCATAATAAAATTTTCAATTGCTGTAATGTTTGTCTTAATTCTTAATTCAAGCTTGGTATCTTAAGATCTGCTAATTTTCTAATTTAATTCCCGCCAAATCTCAAAAACTTAAAACGTCTGTGTCTCGAAAACGGTTTAGTTTATCGATTTGTAACTATTATACCTTTTTTATTTAGAATCAAACGTAGTTCAACAACTTGTAGTTAAAAAATTCAAAGTTGTAAAATACAAAAAGTTAGACAGATTTTTACATTATAGGACAGTATAACTAGCGCCCTCTAGACGTTACCCCAACACTGTTTACATATTCGTATTTGCCTCCTCAAAAAACGTAAAACTACAAATTTTCAAAACTATCGGTCCATACATACTTAAAAATATAGATAAAAAAGGAAAATATTTTTTCAACTGTAACACCCTGTAGAACGAAAAGGAGCAACAATTGATTAAGGCATGTTTGGCTCACTATATTTTGACGTTAACAATCTGCCATTAAGCTGTGTACTATTATTAATGACTCACCCTGTATATATCACATTTTCTGAACTATTCTGAGGATGTTTAATGTGGATTAATAAAACTTGGGTCACAAATTTATCTAATTAATCCGAGTATTTTGGAAGGTCTATTAGTTGTTTTATTTCAGTGGATAAAAAAAAATCATAAAAATCTGAATCGAAGGCAAGGCAAGGTTTTAAAGTTGATTTTTTTTAATTTTAAAATAAGCGTACACAATTTAACAAATCAAATATAACTCCAAAACTTAACGAAATCCATCAGAAGTTTTTGAAAGGAATTTTAATTTTCTTAAAAAGAAACTAGAAATATGTGATCAGTTTCATTCTCTGAACAATTTGTCAACTCCTAGTATTGGGCATTCTCAACAAATATTTTTGTTTTTTTTGAAAAATTATGTACATTTGAAAATATACAGGGTGTTCCTAAATAAGTGTCGCAACGGAAAACTGTAAATTCCTCTTGAAAAGAGAAACATTTTTTTCCTCTTCCATTTTTCTCTCCGGGCTTTCGTTTTCGAGATACACGGTGTCAAAACTTTTTTTCAGATTTTTGACAATATCTTAGGAACCGTTTGAACTACAGGACTGAGCTTTTGAACACACATTACCACTATTAATAGCTACTTGTTGCAAATGTTGTTAAATTTCGTTAAAATTGTTAATTATTACTACCTATGTTGAATTAGAAAAGATTTTCTAAACGTTAGCAAAATATTTGTTTTTGTTCATAGTTATTTTTCTTGAAAACGGTTGACTTTAGAGCAATGAACCAAGAGAACTCTTTTTGTGTAAAATTCATTGGCGCTTCATAATTTGCTGTCAAATGTCAATTTTTCCAGTGGCGTATTAGTTAGGGGGGAAAAAACTCTTACGGTACCTTAAAATCTGCACCACTGGCACGTTCAATGAATTGGGGAAGGGTGCGAAAAAGTAGCTATTACAAAAACCCAGGCCTGAAGTTCAAACGGTTCCTAAAATATTGGCAAAAAATTTTAAAAAAATGAAAGTTTTGACACCATGTATCTCGAAAACGAAAGCCCGGAGAGAAAAATGGAAGAGGGAATGTATGTTTTTTTTTTCCAGAGGAATTTACAGTTTTCCGTTGCGACACTTATTTAGGAACACCCTGTATATCCTTAGTATGTTGGTGAAAGAAAAACAAATAAAATCTTATACCTTCTTTTAGTTGCAGCTTCATTGTTACTATGATAAATCCAAAAATTCTGTTACGTTGCACTTGCTTGCACATTGCAAATTCCTGTATTTAACAATAAACTACATTATATAACCACCAATATTTATTACCAAAATAAATTAATATTTATTATCAAAAGTCAAACAAATACAAATAATAAAAATATATCAAATAATTTAAGTTTTAAATACAGTAAATAGTATCACTAAGGCTTTTTAGATTGGAAGTCACAGTCATATTATAAAGCATTAGAAATATCAATATTCTAAGGTAGTAATTCTATATGTATGATTCAGTAGGTAAGTAAAATAAATTCAGTATTCGAAGAAACTAAATAACAAAACCTTTTACAACCCAATTTATTGAAACATCAGATACAGGGTGTTGAAATATTACACCGATCAGTGGTGGCTGGTAGACAGTTTATGAGGCTAAATGTAGATTGATAACATGTGTCGTGTCATTATAGATATTTATGAATAAATAATTTATTAATAAATTATTGCTTTTTACAAGCAGTATTAGAATACAAGTATAACTCAAAATCGATAGATAAAAGGAGAAATATTACAAATTGTGTTTTATGACTTCGCGCAGAGCAGCAAGTTTTGTCCAATCGAGATTAAAATTTTAATTATAGCGTTATGTATTACAAAATAACAGTAAAAAAATAATATTGAATCGCAAAAATTTATGTTACCATTTTTTTATTATTTATTCGCAAAGGTACACTCTACATAGTTTAAATCTAGGTAGAATACGATCCTGATCGCCTATGAAATCAATGGAGGCTAGTCTCCGCAGCTCAGTTAAAAATCCATATGAATCTAGTCTGATGAAGCCATAGCGAATCGCACACATGATCATCATGAGCACAGTTTGAATGTCGAATAATTTATATGTAATAGATATAAAGCGTGAATCAAGTGTATTAGCAACTATAAAGAAAATAAAATTAATTTTAAAACATTTCGAGGAAGATTAGCCTCCCTTGCCTCCTCTGAAAAGCCGCCACTGACACTGACAAAACTCTACAGGCTATTCTTTGTCAAAATAAGACAAATCTGCAACTTCTGGGCTAATTCTGGGCCTTACGATTTGTTTGAGGAGGACAGATATTATTATTACACATGAAATGTTTCATTTTTGGTATTATATTATTCTAATGAATTTAAGGTAGATCTACCAAGTAGAAAATCGGTTCATGACAAAATATAATTCATTTAGAAATAAACTTTAAAAACAAAAACTCACTGTGTAGTATAAAATGATAAGAACTTATCCATTTTTTTTAAGCACAGACAACACATCTTAATTAATCATAACTCACCAATCAATAATTTTTAGGATTAGGTATAACAAGTACTATCTGTCAAAAATTCCATAAGCTGATGTTTAAATATGGTGGAGGCAGTACCTTACCAGTGGTGAAACCGTGGAATTTAACATAAGGAGCGTTGACTCTTATAGTCCACACATACAAATTCGGACCCCGTTTTATGACCCAAAATACAGTTTAAAGAGTCGCCGTTGTAACGCTGATGCACTGGAGGATCTGATAAGGAAGTTGCGCTTATAACGTCAGATGCAACAGATAAGCGGAAGGTCTTAATTAATATTTATTAAGAAATTAGTAAAAAATAAAAGTTACATTTATACAGGCTGTTTCAGAAAGATCGTCAGTAAATACAGGGGGTGATAGTACGACAAAAAATAAGAATTTTTTGTCTTATGAACTATATGTCTATCTCCTCGTTTTCGAGATGCAGCGCAACAAGATAAAATTTTTTAAATAGAATTTTTACAAAAATTTCCAAACGGTTCGAAATATTTTTATGAAATTTGATATTCAGGGGTTTTTAAGGATGCCAAATACGTTGGTCTAATTATCTTTTGGATATTTCATAGAGGGCGCTAGTTATGCTACATTCCTATTACACTATTTTTAGAAAATAAAATTGTACATTAGAAATTGGAGCCCAAATGGTAAAAAACTTAACCTTAAAAATTTTTGTCGCTCTGTATCTCTAAATAAGAGGAGATAGACTCATAAGACAAAAAATTCTTATTTTTTGTTGTACTATCGCCCCCTGTATTTACGGGAGGTCTTTCTGAAACAGCCTGTATAAACATTGTCATTTTTAATTTCTCGTGGATCTTTTTCACACTCAGGTAATTACAACAGCGCTGCCTTTACGTAACCTAAGAAATGGTTCACTTTTTTTAACACTAAGTCATCACTCCTTGTATAAACTCCAAAGGTGAAATCATAAATTACTCAATTAAATTAGAAACACCTTCTTACCACCAAACTTTAAAACTATTTGATAAAAAACCATTTTCTACCTACGCATCTACTGGTAAGTTTCGAAAAATACGAGGGCTGTATCATAAGTACCCGGCCTAGGCAACAGATGGCACTGCTACTATTTAAAAAGTGATATTTTTCGTAAATATAACCTTTCACAACAATACTGTCAAACTGTAAGTCGTGTGTGGTTTAGTTTGTAAATGCCAGTAATTTAAATAGAACTTTTGTAATTTTACAACAATGGAAAAAATTGAATATCGAGCGGTGATAACATACTTGTTTTTGAAAAAGAAAACAATTGATGAGATTAAAACAGAGCTCAGCGAAGTTTATGGGGACTCTGTACCTTCATTATCAATCATCAAATATTGGACAGTTCAATTTAAGTGTGCCGGTACAAGCATAAAAATGAGGTTACCACTTTAAAAATAATTCAAGATTCATGATAAACCATCAGAGAGCAAAAGTGCTTGTCATTGCTGAGACTGTGGCCAAATCAATTCAACGGGTGCAAGATATTTTAATAATTCATTTAGATATGAAAAAGGATGGATAACGTGATTGCTCACAATTAACAACAACACGTGTGTCAACTTCAAAAGAATGTTTGGAGATGTTAAAACCCAATCAGAATGATTTTTGGCGTCGGTTCATAACTGTTGATGAAACATGGATTCATCACAGCACACCAGAAACCAAAGAACAGTCCAAACAGTGGGATTTCCAAGGCGAATCTGCGCCAAAGAAGGCTAAGACAACTTTATTGGCGAACAAACTCACAGCTACCGTGTTTTGGGATGTACGTGGCATAATTCACGTCAATTACCTTGAAAGAGAGCAAAACAATTAATGGAGAATATTGTATCACCTCATTGGACCATTTCAACCTTGCTGTAAAAGGGAAACGTCTGCATTTGGCGAAGAAAAAAATCCTCTTCCATTAAGACATTGCACACATGCACACTTGCGTCGTCGTGGCAAAATTTCATGAGTTAGGATACGAATTGTTTCCGCATCCACCATATTCACCAAATTTAGCACCTAGCGATTATCGCCTATTTCCAAATATGAAAAAACGGCTCAAAAACGGCTCGTGGAAAAAAAATTTTACTCTAACGATGAGGTCATTGGTGAAACAAACACTTATTTTGAATTGTAATTTTTAGAGATAATACAAAAGGTAGAAAAACGGACTAAAATATTGAACTGAAAGGTGATTTACATTGAAATATAAAATTAATTTTACACGTAAAAAATGCTTTTTCATATCAAGGCCAGGTACTTATCATACAACCCTCGTAACCTACCTAAGGTGAAAATTTTTAGAACTAGGGCCTCTAGTTTCTTTAAATTTTTTTGTTGACACTGATTTTTCTCTTATGAAAAAACAAATTCTGTTTATTCATTAAAATGTGACATTCTTTGTGGTCTGTGGTCTATGGCTAATTTGAATAAATCAGTAATAATATAGTTTAAAGTTGGCGAGTATCTGGCCAATGAATAGAGAATATATCTAGCAGGTAGCAATAAAAAAATGAGGATAACTAACAAAACTTGTATATCAAAAACTAAGAGGTTGGGAACCTATGTTCACATGAATTTTTCAATTTTAGTCACAGAATCACTTGTAGAATTTTGTCAGTAAAATATTGCAACACCCTATATAATACAGATAAAAACCAAATCAAAGTCAATCAGAACTGTGTTGGAAATATTAACAATATTGTTACTAACAATGTTGTTAATTTTAGAAAGTCAACAAGAAACAAGCAGATATGTTAAATAAATAAGTATCATACTTCCATTTGTCTCATTCAAGCAATATATTCGATTCTCTCACACACAACTTTGATAAAAAGGAACTAATTGTTTTGGTACCATATTTGGCAAGTTTGATAAGCTGTAAACTGCTAAACTGCAGTAACATCCGTAGTTTCGATCCTGGTGATGGGCTCCACAACTTTAACCGTCAAGTTTTGTTTGGAGGTTGGTATGATTTTCAATCCTTGGAGTATTTCAATAACATTATCGATTGAAAATGGTTCCCTCTTTTCTGGGTCCCTCTTATTGGTTCGTGCAGAATAATGAAGGTAACAAAACCCTCTATAACCTTTCCAAGTAATGCTATCAGGTTTAATTCCTTTCTCCACTAGAGCTTTTTTTAAATCCTTTACTCTAACGTTCCTTTCTATATTACCTATAAGTAAAGAGAAATCGATAGGATGTTTACTACGTTTTCTCCTTGGTGATGGTGGAGGAATATTTTCATTATCTATTAATTTAGTTACGTTAGAATTCCATTTAATATTATTTTTTTGTTTAGAAGTATTTTCTTCATTTTCTTTCAATTGTTCGACATTTAGTACATCTGATTTCATTTTATTTCCTTTATTCTTTTTTTGAGACCTAGTAGAATGAGTTTCAATATTCGACTCTATAATATTTGGTATCAGTTTACCTTCCCTGAAAAAAAAAGAA
This sequence comes from Anoplophora glabripennis, assembly GCF_000390285.2. Lineage (NCBI taxonomy): Eukaryota > Metazoa > Arthropoda > Insecta > Coleoptera > Cerambycidae > Anoplophora > Anoplophora glabripennis. The sequence goes on along the minus strand of NW_019416332.1, from coordinate 4,183 downwards.
TTCAATTTATTTTCAGTCAACTACTATTACTATTTATTACCTTTCATGTTGTAGCTTTAAGTTTCTTAATATTTCTATTTGATTTAAACGGGTCTGTGACAATAAGTCCCAAAAAATTCCTGTTGGTCTTGGCAGCTTCTTTTCAACTTTAATTATTCGAGTAGGTGTTAAAATGTAGTCAACAGGCACATCGTATTTTTTAAATAAGTCTTTAGGCAATTCATCAAACACCTGAAAGGGATTTATCAACACTTACAGATTCTACATCACAAACCAGCAATATGTCTGGAACCACTTCATTTTTGGGATACAGGGCGTTAAAGTTTGAGACAAAAATACTTTTTTTAATTGCAAAAAAACAACATATTTTCATTCAAATTTGACATGTAGCTTTAATTTTTTATAGTCTGCAAACATATATGCAGGACAAGATTTGTTACATACAAGCCATTCCATTCCATTCCATTCCAAAAATGTTTTCTTACTGCTTGTTAGTAAAATGCATCATTTTTTGAGAAAAATAATAAAATATTAGATCGTGTTCAGGAAATTATTATGAAAAGTTTCAAAACATCAAACTGTTTTGTCTATGGAATAAAATGAAATGGGTGTGAAAACAGCAACGATTTCTTAGCAACAGTTTTTCAAATTATGATTTTCATTTATGTGGCATTACCTGTTAAAATTTTTAATGATTATAGATTCAAAAGAAACAAATTAATGCCTCTACTGGGTATATATTTCTGATACTGATATCTAACAGCAACAGTCGCCCTTAGCTGAAAAATGTATATATTATGTAATGATTTCTGTTAAATTTCTCACGTGAATAGCCAGTGGCGGCGCGTGAACATCGATTGAATGTGTTCTGCTTAGGGTTATTACATTTGTTGAATTGAATTCCGAAATATTAAGTGCTCGGAGTCTCTAAGTGGCGCCGCAGGCAAAAAATTTTAAAATTTTCAAGTTCACGCGTTTTCCTGGCACTTCTGAATTTCAAGGAACAATCCATTTATACAAAAATACAGATTTTCACAAGAACGATTTTTGAAATTGATACCTTTTTGAAACACCTATTCACGAATTAACTGCTGACGGTATAAATAAATTGGAATAAACTAAATATATTTTATTAAATCATTGAATATTGTTTATAAACAAAAAAATCGTTTGTGAAGTTAACCAACGATTCAACAAATTTTAATTTTCCTCGCCGTGTTATGATTTTTTTTTATCTTTTTTTTATATTCAGAGAGTTATACATGCAAATCCGAAATCTGGGACCATACAGCTAATTCCCGGTACAATCACAGAAAATCCCGGTCATACCCATGTGGCTAGATGTTCTTTTAATATGTTGTCAAGATTGCACTAATATTTATGAGTCCACGAAACACATCAGGGTTGTCCGAATTTTCTGTCTCGTCGTGTCCGCGAAGTGCTAATTCGAAAGCTCCGCAAAATTTTATGCAATCTATGATTTTAGATAATACATAACGATTTTTCGTTACCTGTTCATTGTGTTTCCGTATATTATCCCAAAATGCAGAATCTAACTGACTTCTTATGTTTATTTTACCTAATGACTTAAATGACTTAAATCTTTCACACTGTATATTGTCCATGCTTTATCCCCACCGAAAAGTAAGCAGTGTATTTTTTTATATCACACCCGCACACTCACTCTGTCTTTATGTACGAGTATACGTTATTGTTAAATTGTCTTTTATAACTTTTATTTCGGCTTGTTCCACTAACTTCAATATTTAATTGTGGTGTTGGCCCACTTAATTCTTTTATTTTTAGTTTATCCTCATAAGGCAGAGAACCAAATAGTTTTTTGTAAAAACGAAATGCTATTCATTTTAATCACTATAATATCCGTAGATGCTTAAACGAAAATATTCACACGTGCCGCTCACAGAAATAAACCACCACATACCACGTACGAAATATTACTGCATTTACTGCAGCAGTGGCTGTCGTTGTTGCAGCCACAAAAGCCCATATAAAAGTGTACTGGGTCACGTGCCTGATTAGCCAATAGAAACAAAGGACGCATCTAACTGTTCACTGTGCACACATTTTGTATATGAGGTTGCATAAATTAAGGAGCGTAGCTCGCGTCGTAATAAATAATAATATAAGCTATAAGATTTAATTTAGCGCGAGTACATTTGGATTCATTAAATATTTTGTTGACATTTAATATAATTAAATACATAAAATTTTATGTTCTGCAGCTCCGCAGCTCTTATGGTAAAACCTCCACTGTGAATAGCATAATTGCCTCTTTCTACAAAAGCTTGTATGTTTTTGAACTTGTCAGGGTCATATTAAGCTTGACAGCTGCCCTTTGATCTGAATAGATCCCAAGATGATTTCAATTAGAAATGGAAATAATTTGAATTAATGTAATGTAATTTCATCTTCATTATTCCAATTATATGGTGTTATAATAAGAAATTATCTATTTACTAGTTATTAAAGATGACTATAATGATAGTAATAATAATAATAATGTTTCAGTAAGCTGTAATACTTCATACTCGTTTTACCTGTTTATAACTTTTTACCTGTGAATCATGAACTGTGGTAACGATAAGAGTATTATCATCAATGGCATTAATTTCTTTCAACAGCGCAAATTCCAAATCAGCATATCCCTTTCCCTTTCCTATTCTGTAGCCCTCTTTCGAAACCGCAACACTACCCACAACTATTAGATCAATATGAATTTTACTATCTAAATCAATTTTTATCCCTGTATGTTCAATGCCCCATCTACTAACAATTTTCTTAGTAGTTAATCCATTTTGTGGAATTAATTGTTTCAACAAATTTTCTTGAAGACGAGGAACTGGTACAAATAGCTCTTTTCCATTTTCTAGAACAAGTATCCTTGAAGGTTCCAGTGGTTTATCTGGATTAACTTCCACAGATTTGGCCAACTCAAATTCTTCAAGATTCATCAACTGCGATGCAGCTTGATGTGCTCCCTTAAAATTTGGAATCCTTCCGAATGGGCTCGGAAAAGTGCATATTTTATTTGTTTTTAAATGATCCCACACTTGTTTTCGAAAACTTTGTTTAGTAATTACTACAAATTACAAACTTATTCGAGGTTAACCATAACAAAAATAAGAAAAACTTACTTAATTTAGGTGCACTATCTTTCTGTGTTACTTGTAAAGTTTGATTTTCAATCATTGTTTAAAAGTGAAAAATTCATGTGTAACGTTTTTATAGATATAAGATAATTTATGTATGATTTGTTTTAATATTTATATATGTACATAAACTTAAAAATAAACTTGATTATTCGTTTCATAACAATCATCATAACCATAGACCACAAAACAGAGAAAATAAGAAACTCATGATACGCGCCATTATTCTATGGCTAGAAATTGGCCTCAATGATTTGGGATCGAGGGGGATTATCCATCTTTATCCTGCCTCATCTCGTGTAGGCCTGGACAGCCTTCGTAGGTGGGCCCCATCCGTCGTCTACCCCGACCGCAAATGCGGCCGGTGTAGGCGCTTTGTGGGACCTCCTTTTGTCCAGTCTGGGCCCCGCCGGCTAGGGCCCTTTCTTCTGGCGCTCTTCTTGCTTCGCCGGCTCGTCTGTGTAAACCCCGGGGGTGGTGTCATGTTTATATGTGGTATGGTTGGGTAGGGCAGTGCAGCTATGCAACCTGGGATGCGCATTGCTAAGGTGGCCTTTGAGTTCAGTGCGAACAGCCGAGCTGAGCGGACGTGCTTGTTTGTGAGGTGAAGTGATTGCAACGANATTTCTAGCCATAGAATAATGGCGCGCGCCTCTATATACTTTAAAGATTCATTTATTTAATAAGTATAAAAAATACATTTGCTACATATTACTGAAGCAAATATATTTTTTATACTTCTTATAATAGGGATGATATGTACAAGTGTATCAAAAAGAAATACATGGTATTACAGTTTTTATTTAAAATGTAAAAATTATACAAATATGTACATTGTACACAAATTCTGCACAATAACAATAACATTTATTGATTGCTGAAAGTCCTGGAGAGTATATTATATATATAGACATAACAGAAGGTATACGCGCCATTTTCCATGGCTAGAAATTGGCCTCAATGATTTGGGATCGAGGGGGATTATCCCTCTTTATCCTGCCTCATCTCGTGTA